>NC_046372.1:12389332-12487190 GCF_011125445.2 Fundulus heteroclitus
TTGTTGACGTTTACAGCATTGGTATTTGATCGAATCCTCCTAGAGGATTTTGAGCCGAGCGGCTTGAACTTGAAACTCGGTCAGTCTGATCATAAGGCCATGGCCAATTACAAGTTATCAAAACGGTGAGTTTTGAGCATGCTGAAAGGTCGTTGGCAGGGGTCAAACTTCACCTACTCACCATGAAACACAAAAACTGTTATATTTCATACACAAAACTCACAGAGGCCACCAAACTTTCAGTAGTTGATCACCACTAGGTCTTCTTTAATATCCAATGGTCAAATGATGACATTGCATAGGCCACGCCCCCTGACAAACAGAAGTGTCATGTTTTGTTGTAAGCGGTCGCTATGTTACCCCCTCTGAGCTAATCAACATGAAACTGTGTCAAGAGACAGAAGACATATTGGTGTGTTGTGGATTCCAGCCCCAAGTGGATTCCATGGAGCAGGGCGGCGTAGTGCGTGGGGAAGTCACATCAAAACCATATATTTTTAATCTTTGACAGCATTATTTGCTCAAACCTGTCCACCAGGTGGCAGCAAGAGAACCACAAATAAACCACAAACCAAGTTGTCTTGTTCAGTTAAGGCAAGGCAAGGCAAATTTAATTTATATAGCACAATTCAGTACAAAAGACAATGCAAAGTGCTTTTACATGATTAAAATATAGCAAAATAAAACAGAATAAAAGCAAGTAGGGATTAAAATGTAGATAGAAAAAAGAACAAAAAAGTGGTGATTCAGTTAACTAGAACAGTTTGAAGGCAATCCAAAAACAAATGTGTTTTTAATCTTGATTTAAAGGGAACTCAGGCTTTCCGCACCTTACAATTTTCTGGTAGTTTGTTCCAGATCAGTGAGCATAGGAACTAAATGCTGCTTCTCCTTGTTTAGTTCTGGTTTCTAGGTATGCAGAGTAGGCTAGAGCCAGAAGACCTTAATGGCCCGGATGGTTAATACACTGATAAACAAGTCTGATGTATTTAGGTGCTAAGCCATTCAGGGATTTATAGACCGAACAGAAGTTTTTAAAGTCTATTCTCTGATATACAGGGAGCCATGGAAGGACTTTAGAACTGGGTGTGATGTGCTCTACTTTCTTAGTCTTAGTGAGGACGCGGGGAGCAGCATTCTGGATCAGCTGCAGCTGTCTGATCCACTTTTAGGCAGGCCTGTGAAAACACCGTGCAAATATAAACGCATGGATTAGTTTTTCCAGATCCTGCTGAGACATTAGTCCTTTAATCCTGGAAATGTTTTTCAGGTGATAGAAAGCTGACCTTGTAACTGTCTTTAGATGCTTTTGGAGGTTCAGGTCTGAGACCATTACTACTCCAAGATTTCGGGCCTGATCAGTGGTTCCTAGCTGAAGCGACTGAAGCTGTGTGCTAACTTTTGATCTCTCCTCTATTGGTCCAAAAAATTATTACTTCTGTTTTGTTTTTATTCAACTGAAGAAAATTTTGGCACATCTACGTATTGATTTCCTTCTAGGCATTTACTCAGTGCTTGAACTGGTTCATAGTCACCTGGTGACATGGTGATGTAGAGCTGTGTGTCGTCTGCATAGTTATGGTAGCTGAGGTTGTTGTTTCTTATGATCTGAGCTAGAGGAGGCAATGTAGATATTGAATAGGAGGGGACCCAGGATGGACCCTTGGGGAACCCCACATGTGATTTTTGTAATCTTTGATGTAAAGTTACCTACTGATACAAAAAAGTCCCTGTCCTTTAAGTAGGATTTAAACCAGTGGAGAGCTGTACCACAGAGGCCGACCCCAGTTCTCCAGGCGCTCTAACAGAATGGAGTGATCAACAGTATCAAATGCTGCACTGAGGTCCAACAGAACCAGCATGGTGGTTTTTTCCGCAGTCTGTATTTATATGGATGTCATTAAACACCTTAATAAGGGCGGTCTCTGTACTATGGTGAGCACGGAAGCCAGACTGGAAAACGTCAAAGCGGCTGGTCGTTGTTAAGAAGGTGTTTAATTGTTGAAACACAGCTTTTTCAATAATCTTACTGATAAAGGGGAGGTTTGAGATGGGCCTGTAGTTCTGGAGTAGTAGTTTGTCTAAATTGTTCTTTTTAACAGTGGTTTGATAATTGCTGTTTTTAGGGACTGGGGGGAAACACCTGACAGAAGGGACGTGTTTATTATCTGAGTCAAATCAGACGCTATGACAGGCAAAACTTTCTTAAGGAAAACTGTGGGTAGAGCATCAAGACAGCATGAGGAGGAACTTAGCTGCTGAATGATCTCCTCTAAGCTTTTGGAGTTTATTTGGCTGAATTGGGACATTTTGTCAGGATAAGATCCAGCTGAATACGGCTTTGGTTCTAGAGTTGGTGTGGATGTACAAACTGATCTTCTAATTATCAGTTTATTTATTTTTTAGACTAGTTCCATATGAGAGGTTGCAAGAAAACTTGTAACTTTACTGAATTTGCAGCTTAAGAAGATTGGGTTTGACAGACAACACCAACTGTCCCCTCAATCCAGTGCACACAATACCACAACAGACCTCATCACGCTCTACAGTACATCAAGAAAACTAAATCAACTAAAACAAGTTCACGAGTGCACATGAAATGAAGTTAATCCATATTTGTGTGTCAGAGTGTCTAAGCACTCTCCAGAATTTGACATCTCAGCAGAACCTGTAATAATTATAGAAAGTAACGTTATAGTTGTTCTGCCTTTTGTTAAGACAGCAAGGAATTCATGTCGTGAATACATTACATAAAAATGTATAAATTATTTATTAGTCAGAGGAAATCCATGCTAAAAACAGTTAGAAACGTTTTGGGTTCATATTTAATCAGAGTGAGACATCACAACTTTGTTAGATGTCTATGTGAATTACGTGAGATAGTGAGTGCTCCCACCTTAAAAAAGATGTTTGACGTATTTTGCTCTGGTAAAAGCTGCTTTTCAGCGATGAAGCTAGGGAAACTGCTAATGTTGAAGTTGAATTTGTTCTACACGCTTCTGCCTTGGAAAATATTTGTCTTTTTACAAAAAGAATGTTTAAAGCCAGATTTGTGAATAAAGGTTATTCAGAGAACACAAGAAAAGGAAGCTTTGTGTGGGGAACTTTTGTCCCAACTGTCTAGCTGCATATGGCCCCAGGACAGCACAATAGTTTTCTTGAAGTATAATTTTGGAGAAGTAGAAACAAGTATTAATTTCAAAAGGTAGGTAAAAGAGGAAAAAAGTTTTTACAAAATCTTAAAATGTTGGATAGTTGTTATTTCCATCTTGCTGTGAAAATTGGTGAAATTTATAATTTTTAATGCTTAGATATAAAATTGCAAGGCAATTACTAAAATTGCCGTTTTCTTGAAAATGTTTTTTGGCATGCCATACTTTATATTTATAGGTAGCCTAGATGTGCATAATAAAAGAGTGGAACTAAAAGCTGGTCTAAAATTTTTATGGAGCTTTAACTTGCTAAGAGTAATAACGTTAGATGATTATATCTTTAAAATGAGATAACTGTCTCATAAAATGTGATAGTTTACTTGGTCTAAAGAGATGATTCAATTCAATGTTATTTATATAGCGCCAATTCATGAAATATGTCATCTCAAGGCACTTTACAAAGTCAAAATCAATCATATTATACAGATTGGGTCAGATTATACACATTGGTCAAAAAAATTCCTATATAAGGGAACCAGTTCATTGCATCAAAGTCTTGACAAGTAGCATTCTCTCTTAAAGAAGCGTAGAGCCACAGGGAGAGTCGTCTACATTGTCCATGGCTTTGCAGCAATCCTACCTACTGAGCAAGCATGAAGCAACAGCGGGAAAAAAACTCCCCATTAACGGGAAGGAAAACCTCCAGCAGAACCGGGCTCAGTATGAACGGTCATCTGCCTCGACAGACTGGGGGTTACAGAAGACAGAGCAGAGACAGAACAAGACAGACAAAAAAGCACAGAAGTTCTACATTAGATGGTAGTAGCGGGTGATCTGTCTTCCCTGGATGATGCCACAGCTAACAGAACGCCGGACCAGGTGTACCTACTATGAAGAAAAAAGAAAAATCAAAAAGTTAAAAGCTGAAATGACAACAGTCATTCAAAATTGAAGAACAATAGACCCTGATGTCCTGCAGTAGCCTAACGTATAGCAGCATAACTATAGAGGTAGCTCAGGGTAACATGAGCCACTCTAACTATAAGCTTTTTAAAAAAGGAAAGTCCAAAGAGTCAGCTTCTAGTGGAGAAGTTCAAGTATCTTGGGGTCTTGTTCATGAATGAGGGGAAGATGGAGCGGGAGATCGACAGGCGGATTGGTGCAGCGTCTGCTGTGAAGCGGGCGCTGTACCGGTCCGTTGTGGTGAAGAGAGAGCTGAGCCAAAAGGCGAAGCTCTCGATTTACCGGTCGATCTACGTTCCTACCCTCATCTATGGTCACGAGCTTTGGGTCGTGACCGAAAGAACGAGATCCCGGATACAAGATCCCGAAATGAGTTTTCTCCATAGTGTGTGTGAGCTCTCCCTTAGAGATAAGGTGAGGAGCTCAGTCATCTGGGGAGGACTCAGAGTAGAGCCACTGCTTCTTCATGTCGAGAGGAGCCAGTTGAGGTGGCTTGTGCATCTGGTTAGGATGCCTCCTGGACGCCTCCCTGGTGAGGTGTTCTGGGCACGTCCCACCGGGAGGAGGCCCAGGGGAAGACCCAGGACACGCTGGAGGGACTATGTCTCTCTGCTGGCCTGCAAACGCCTTGGGATTCCTCCTGAGGAGCTGGCCCAAGTGGCTGGGGAGAGGAATGTCTGGGCCTCCTTTATAAAGCTGCTACCCCCGCGATATTGCTAAAGTGTTCCTTTGGCAATAGTCCAATTGCTAAAGTGTTACTTTTACATTACTTTTGGGTGTGTATCCACCAATTTAGATGTTAAACTTTCATAAAAGCTGTCTTAATGCAAGAAACAAAACCCTTAGACACATGAAATAGCAAGTAACTTTAAAAAACTAAAATGGTTTTGTTAACTTTTCACATTAAGCTGGATTAACAGCTAGTAAGATACCTTTGATTAAATTGGTATACTAATGTTTAAACCAGGGTTGTCAAAGATACGGCCCGCGGGCCGAATTCGGCCCGCCGAACGATTTAGTCCGGTCCGATGGCCAAATGCATTATCATTATTCAACGGCTGTATCTCCTCGCTGCATCGAGCGATCTGCACCAGATTTTTGTGAGTCGTGGGGGAGCGCTGCCGAACACGTTCGTGTGAATCGCCCAGTGGACGGGCGGGCAAAATGCGTGACAGCATCTGCGGTGGCGGGCGGCCGGCGGTGCGCAAATCCCAGCGTTGGCCAATAGGCCAGAGCGGCGCTTTGCTGCGAGGGCCGCTCATCACCGCTTGCGGTTTTAATTATTATTATTATTAATCTGCCACCCCAAAGAGGGGCCTTTTTGGGGGCTTTATCATACTCAAAAACTCACCAAACTTGGCGGATGCAAGAAGACTGTTTAAAAATTTTGTATTTTAAGGTCGTCACAAAAATCAAAACAAAAATGCCTCAACGGCGCCACCTAGCAATTTTCAAAAGACCCTTTGCTATTCATTTACTTCATCGTAGAGTAATGAAATTTTGTACAGTTGTAGATCTAAGCAAGACGCTCAGAATTTACAATTAACGTCATAGTGCAAATATCACAGGAAGTCTGCCATTTTAGATTGAAGGTCGTAATTTGACCTCATTTTTGACGTTTACAGCATTGGTATTTGATCGAACTCGTCCTAGGGATTTCGAGCGAGCGGCTTGAAACTCGGCCAGTCTGATCATAAGGCATGGCCAATTAAAAGTTATCAAAATGGTGAGTTTTTGAGCATGTTGAAGGGGCGTTAGCAGGGGTCAAAGTTCACCTACTCGCCACAAAACATAAAACTGTTATATCTCCTACACAGAAACACACAGAGGCACCAAACTTTCTGTGATTGATCATCATCGTGTCTTCTACAATATCCAATGGTCAAATGATGACATTGCTTAGGCCACGCCCCCTGACAACAGGAAGTGTCATGTTTTGCTGTAAGCGGTCGCTATGTTACCCCTCTGAACTAATCAACATGAAACTGTGTCCACAGACAGAACACATGTTGATGTGTTGTGGATTTCAGGCCCAACTGGATTCGATGGAGCAGGGGGGCGTGGCGGCGTAGCATATTCACCTCAAACGCTGCTGTCATACGTTTGGCTCTGAATTCCACAGTTTTGGGCCAAGCTGCTTAAAACTCATTTGGATGCATCCTTATCCACCCCCCAACAGGAATCCATAACAAACTTTAGTGAGCAGGACTTAGTTTCTCTATAGCGCCACCAAGCAATTTTCAAAGGACCCTTTGCTATTCACTTACTTCATCGTAGAGTGATGAAATTTTGTACAGTTGTAGATCTCAGCAAGACGCTCAGAATTTACAATTAATGTCATAGTGCAAGTATGACAGGAAGTAAGACATTTTAGATTGAAATCTGAATTTTGACACCATGTTGACATGGTATCAAATACCATCATCATCAAGTTTGATCATATTTGATCAAACCTGTCCAGCAGGGGGCAGCAAGAGACCACAAATGAACCCCAAAGGAATTTCTCTTGGTAAGTAACTGATCTTAACTCTTTGGTTTCCTTATATATTTAAGTTGAACAGATATACAAATCCTGCTTGAAAACTGACAAACTTACTCTTGTTCAATACATTTCAGTTTTTATTTATATAGCGCCAAATCATGAAACATGTCATCAGGGGTGGACTGGGACAAAAAAATCGGCCCTGGCATTTTGGATTAGACTGGCCCACCACATTTTTTTGTGTACTGAATGTGTATACCAACTGTACAATACCTTGAGGCCAGGTTAATAGAAATTAGTGAAAGTGGACACTTAAAATACTTCTAAAATCTTAATTTATTAACACGGTAAAATGTAAACTCCATCACAGCACAGCAACTATTCTTAGATCAGAGAGAGAGAGAGAGAAAGAGAGGTGTCAGGGTCAATCACACATATTATCACGTTACATCATCATAAGAAGTTATTGTAAGTTGCTCATCAGATCTATTCAGTCTTCCATATACTGTAGGGTAACATTGGACTAATGTGCACTCACTGTGTAAAAAAGGATGCCAATGACAAAATGAACCAGAGCAAGGCCTCACTTATCATGGAAAGAAAGAAAATATATAATAACATAATATAAATTTTGATTTACTCAGTTATTTGTAATAAGTATTTTATTTATCTAATTTCCTAATTTTTGATCATATTTTCTTTAAAATCGCAGACTTTTTGCTATTTTTCATGTAAATCCTTGGTGGCGCTTCATAGCGAAGCCGGTGAGGCCGCAGCAAGCTTGGCCTCCCCTGGGATTGTGCAATCCCATGTTAACTGCGCTGACTTCCATTCTGTGAATGCATCTTCCTGTCTGTAGATCATAAATTCAATTGTTCAAACAGTTAAGAACAGATTTTCCACAATTTAATATATGTGGATTACGAATTGTGTTTTGGTCATCAAACTGTGTGCAGATAACATGTTTTCGTGGTGCTGGCTGATCATAAACAGCAAAGAACTGGTTGTAGGTGAGGTCGGCAGTTCCTTGGCCGCTAGGCAGGGGGCGCTTAAGGAGCACCGCTCGTGATCCCCAAATAGTACAGTCAAAACAAGTTATTGATGTTTTATTAGCGAGTTTTGCTAAACAAGTAAAGCACTAAAAAGACTCTAAACATACAGCTGGAACAAGACTGATCAGGGAAGGCTTTCCTCCCTGGCAGTGAGCTCCATTGAGACTGAAGCTGGCCCAAGTGGCTGGGGAGAGGAATGTCTGGGCCTCCTTTATAAAGCTGCTACCCCCGCGATATTGCTAAAGTGTTCCTTTAGCAATAGTCCAATTGCTAAAGTGTTACTTTTACATTACTTTTGGGTGTGTATCCACCAATTTAGATGGTAAACTTTCATAAAAGCTGTCTTAATGCAAGAAACAAAACCCTTAAACACATGAAATAGCAAGTAACTTCAAAAAACTAAAATGGTTTTGTTAACTTTTCACATTAAGCTGGATTAACAGCTAGTAAGATACCTTTGATTAAATTGGTATACTAATGTTTAAACCAGGGGTGTCAAAGCTACGGCCCGCGGGCCGAATTCGGCCCGCCGAACGATTTAGTCCGGTCCGGTGGCCAAATGCATTATCATTATTTAACGGCTGTATCTCCTCGCTGCATTGAGCGATCTGCACCAGATTTTTTGTGAGTCGTGGGGGAGCGCTGCCGAACACGTTCGTGTGAATCGCCCAGTGGATGGGCGGGCAAAATGCGCGACAGCATCTGCGGTGGCGGGCGGCCGGCGGTGCGCAAATCCCAGCGTTGGCCAATAGGCCAGAGCGGCGCTTTGCTGCGAGGGCCGATCATCACCGCTTGCGGTTTTAATTATTATTATTATTAATCTGCCACCCCAAAGAGGGGCCTTTTTGGGGGCTTTATCATACTCAAAAACTCACCAAACTTGGCGGATGCAAGAAGACTGTTTAAAAATTTTGTATTTTAAGGTCGTCACAAAAATCAAAACAAAAATGCCTCAACGGCGCCACCTAGCAATTTTCAAAAGACCCTTTGCTATTCACTTACTTCATCGTAGAGACATGAAATTTGGTACAGTGGTAGAGCTCACCAAGACGCTCAGAATTTACAATTAATGTCATAGTGAAAATATCACAGGAAGTCGGCCATTTTGGATTGAAGGTCTGATTTTGACCTCAATTTTGACGTTTACAGCATTGGTACTTGATCGAACTCCTCCTAGGGATTTCGAGCGAGCGGCTTGAAACTCGGTCAGTCTGATCATAAGGCATGGCCAATTAAAAGTTATCAAAACGGTGAGTTTTTGAGCATGTTGAAGGGGCGTTAGCAGGGGTCAAAGTTCACCTACTCGCCACAAAACATAAAACTGTTATATCTCCTACACAGAAACACACAGAGGCACCAAACTTTCTGTGATTGATCATCATCGGGTCTTCTACAATATCCAATGGTCAAATGATGACCTTGCTTAGGCCACGCCCCCTGACAACAGGAAGTGTCATGTTTTGTTGTAAGCGGTCGCTATGTTACCCCTTTAAGCTAATCAACATGAAACTGTGTCCACAGACAGAACACATGTTGATGTGTTGTGGATTTCAGGCCCAACTGGATTCGATGGAGCAGGGGGGCGTGGCGGCGTGGCATATTCACCTCAAACGCTGCTGTCATACGTTTGGCTCTGAATTCCACAGTTTTGGGCCAAGCTGCTTAAAACTCATTTGGATGCATCCTTATCCACCCCCCAACAGGAATCCATAACAAACTTTAGTGAGCAGGACTTAGTTTCTCCATAGCGCCACCAAGCAATTTTCAAAGGACCCTTTGCTATTCACTTAGTTCATCGTAGAGTAATGAAATTTTGTACAGTTGTAGATCTCAGCAAGACGCTCAGAATTTACAATTAATGTCATAGTGCAAGTATCACAGGAAGTAAGCCATTTTAGATTGAAATCTGAATTTTGACACCATGTTGACATGGTATCAAATACAATCATCATCAAGTTTGATCATATTTGATCAAACTTGTCCAGCAGGGGGCAGCAAGAGACCACAAATAAACCCCAAAGGAATTTCTCTTGGTAAGTAACTGATCTTAACTCTTTGGTTTCCTTATATATTTAAGTTGAACAGATATACAAATCCTGCTTGAAAACTGACAAACTTACTCTTGTTCAATACATTTCAGTTTTTATTTATATAGCGCCAAATCATGAAACATGTCATCAGGGGTGTACTGGGACAAAAAAAATCGGCCCTGGCATTTTGGATTAGACTGGCCCACCACATTTTGTTGTGTACTGAATGTGTATACCAACTGTACAATACCTTGAGGTCAGGTTAATGGAAATTAGTGAGAGTGGACACTTAAAATACTTCTAAAATCTTAATTTATTAACACGGTAAAATGTAAACTCCATCACAGCACAGCAACTATTCTTAGATCAGAGAGAGAGAGAGAGAAAGAGAGGTGTCAGGGTCAATCACACATATTATCACGTTACATCATTATAAGAAGTTATTGTAAGTTGCTCATCAGATCTATTTAGTTTTCCAGATACTGTAGGGTAACATTGGACTAATGTGCACTCACTGTGTAAAAAAGGATGCCAATGACAAAATGAATCAGAGAAAGGCCTCACTTATCATGGAAAGAAAGAAAATATATAATAACATAATATAAATTTTGATTTACTCAGTCATTTGTAATAAGTATTTTATTTATCTAATTTCCTAATTTTTGATCATATTTTCTTTAAAATCGCAGACTTTTTGCTATTTTTCATGTAAATCCTTGGTGGTACTTCATAGCGAAGCCGGTGAGGCCGCAGCAAGCTTGGCCTCCCCTGGGATTGTGCAATCCCATGTTAACTGCGCTGACTTCCATTCTGTGAATGCATCTTCCTGTCTCTAGATCATAAATTCAATTGTTCAAACAGTTATGAACAGATTTTCCACAATTTAATATATGTGGATTACGAATTGTGTTTTGGTCATCAAACTGTGTGCAGATAACATGTTTTCGTGGTGCTGGCTGATCATAAACAGCAAAGAACTGGTTGTAGGTGAGGTCGGCAGTTCCTTGGCCGCTAGGCAGGGGGCGCTCAAGGTGCACCGCTCGTGATCCCCAAATAGTAGAGTCAAAACAAGTTATGGATGTATTATTAGCGAGTTTTGCTAAACAAGTAAAGCACTAAAAAGACTCTAAACATACATCTGGAACAGGACTGATCAAGGAAGGCTTTCCTCCCTGGCAGTGAGCTCCACTGAGACTGAGAGACTTTTAAAACTGAAGAAGATAAAGAGAACTTTTACCGGAAAATGATGATATTTTTGTTCAGAAAGAGCGCCGCAGGGACTTAAATTATAAGTAGAGGTAAGACAGCGATAATTATTCACGTTTTGTTTTTGTGATAAAATGTGCGTAATGTGGGTTATAGTTTTAGAATGTGTTACAAATGCAGAAATCCATCATAACTCATAAACTGTTACAGTCAAATGACAAATAATTTATTTTTATTTTTTCATCAAATAATCAATATTTTTCCATGTCTCTTGGTGAATTAATTTGGCTCAATCAGTCTCCTTCAGCACTTTGCAACGAGTCTACTCTGTAGAGTGTATATATTTGTAAATCTGAGTCTGATGACGTCAGTACCTCACCAGCTATGAACCCTACCGCACGTCACTGATTACAACCACCACCACCACCACCACCATAATCTGCCTTGACCGACTGGGGGTTACAAAAGGGAGAGAAGAGACACAACAAGACAGACAAAAAAGCACAGAAGCACACATTGATCCAGTAATCTGTTTTACATTAGATGGTAATAACAGGTGATCTGTCTTCCCTGAATGATGTCACAGCTAACAGAACGCCAGACCAGGTGTACCTACTATGAAGAAAAAATAGAAAAAACAAAAAGTTAAAAGTTGAAATGACAACAGTCATGCAAAACTGAAGAACAATAGACCCTGATGTCCTCCAGCAGCCTAAGCCTATAGCAGCATAACTATAGAGGTAGCTCAGGGTAACATGAGCCACTCTGACTATAAGCTTTGTCAAAAAGGAAAGTCCCAAGAGCCAGCTTCTAGTGGAGGAGTTAAAGTATCTTGGGGTCTTGTTCACGAATGAGGGGAAGATGGAGCGGGAGATCGACAGGCGGATTGGTGTGACGTCTGCTGTGAAGCGGGCGCTGTACCGATCCGTTGTGGTGAGGAGAGAGCTGAGCCAAAAGGCCAAGCTCTCGATTTACCAGTCGATCTATGTTCGTACCCTCAACGATGGTCACGAGCTTTGGGTCGTGACCGAAAGAACGAGATCCCGGATACAAGCGGCCAAAATGAGTTTTCTCCATAGTGTGTCTGGGCTCTCCCTTAGAGATAGGGTGAGGAGCTCAGTCATCCGGGGAGGACTCAGAGTACAGCCGCTGCTCCTTCACATTGAGAGGAGCCAGTTGAGGTGGCTCGGGCATCTGGTTAGGATGCCTCCTGGACGCCTCCCTGGTGAGGTGTTCTGGGCACGTCCCTCCGGGAGGAGGCCCAGGGGAAGACCCAGGACACGCTGGAGAGACTCTGCTGGCCTGGGAACGCTTTGGGATTCCCCCGGAGGAAGTGGCCCAAGTGGCTGGGGAGAGGAAGGTCTGGGCCTCCCTCTTGAAGCTGCTACACCCGCGACCTGACCCCGGATAAGCGGAAGACGATGGATGGATGGAAAAAGGAAAGTTTTAGGATTAGTCTTAAAAGTAGACAGGGTGTCTGCGTCACGGACCAAAACTGGGAGTTGGTTCCACTGGAGAGGAGCATGATAGCTAAAGGATCTGCCTACCATTCTGGTTTTACAGACTTTAGGAACCACCAGCAGACCTGCTTTCTGAGAGTGAAGTGGTCTGTTAGAAATTACTGAAGTTTGTACACAACATACACATGTGGAATATTGCTAACGTGTTACTTTAGCAATATTCCAATTGCTAAAGTGTTACTTTTACATTATTACTTTTGGGTGTGTATCCACCAATTTAACTGTCAAACTTTCATAAAAGCTGTCTTAATGCAAGAAATGAAACCCTTAGACACATGAAATAGCAAGTAACTTTAAAAAACTAAAATGGTTTTGTTAACTTTTCACATTAAACTGGATTAACAGCTAGTAAGATACCTTTGATTAAATTGGTATACTAATGTTTAAACCAGGGGTGTCAAAGCTACGGCCCGCGGGCCGAATTCGGCCCGCCGAACGATTTAGTCCGGTCCGATGGCCAAATGCATTATCATTATTCAACGGCTGTATCTCCTCGCTGCATCGCGCGATCTGCACCAGATTTTTTTTGAGTCGTGGGGGAGCGCTGCCGAACACGTTCGTGTGAATCGCCCAGTGGACGGGCGGGCAAAATGCGTGACAGCATCTGCGGTGGCGGGCGGGCGGCGGTGCGCAAATCCCAGCGGTGGCCAATAGGCCAGAGCGGCGCTTTGCTGCGAGGGCCGCTCATCACCGCTTGCGGTTTTAATTATTATTATTTTTATTCTGCCCCCCTAAAGAGGGGCCTTTTTGGGGGCTTTATCATATTCAAAAACTCACCAAACTTTGCAGATGCATGGTGACTGTTTAAAAATTTTGTATTTTAAGGTCGTCACAAAAATCTAAAGAAAAATGCCTCAACGGCGCCACCTAGAAATTTTCAAAGGACCCTTTGCTATTCACTTACTTCATCGTAGATTAATGAAATTTTGTACAGTTGTAGATCTAAGCAAGACGCTCAGAATTTACAATAAACGTCATAGTGCAAATATCACAGGAAGTCGGCCATTTTAGATTGAAGGTCGTAATTTTACCTCATTTTTGACGTTTACAGCATTGGTATTTGATCGAACTCGTCCTAGGGATTTCGAGCGAGCGGCTTGAAACTCGGTCAGTCTGATCATAAGGCATGGCCAATTAAAAGTTATCAAAACGGTGAGTTTTTGAGCATGTTGAAGGGGCGTTAGCAGGGGTCAAAGTTCACCTACTCGCCACAAAACAGAAAACTGTTATATCTCCTACACAGAAACACACAGAGGCACCAAACTTTCTGTAATTGATCATCATCGGGTCTTTTACAATATCCAATGGTCAAATGATGACATCACTTAGGCCACGCCCCCTGACAACAGGAAAAACTGTTATATCTCCTACACAGAAACACACAGAGGCACCAAACTTTCTGTGATTGATCATCATCGGGTCTTCTACAATATCCAATAGTCAAATGATGACATCACTTAGGCCACGCCCCCTGACAACAGGAAAAACTGCTATATCTCCTACACAGAAACACACAGAGGCACCAAACTTTCTGTGATTGATCATCATCGGGTCTTCTACAGTATCCAATGGTCAAATGATGACATCACTTAGGCCACGCCCCCTGACAACAGGAAAAACTGTTTTATCTCCTACACAGAAACACACAGAGGCACCAAACTTTCTGTGATTGATCATCATCGGGTCTTCTACAATATCCAATAGTCAAATGATGACATCACTTAGGCCACGCCCCCTGACAACAGGAAAAACTGTTATATCTCCTACACAGAAACACACAGAGGCACCAAACTTTCTGTGATTGATCATCATCGGGTCTTCTACAATATCCAATGGTCAAATGATGACATCACTTAGGCCACGCCCCCTGACAACAGGAAAAACTGCTATATCTCCTACACAGAAACACACAGAGGCACCAAACTTTCTGTGATTGATCATCATCGGGTCTTCTACAATATCCAATGGTCAAATGATGACATCACTTAGGCCACGCCCCCTGACAACAGGAAAAACTGCTATATCTCCTACACAGAAACACACAGAGGCACCAAACTTTCTGTGATTGATCATCATCGCGTCTTCTACAATATCCAATGGTCAAATGATGACATCACTTAGGCCACGCCCCCTGACAACAGGAAGTGTCATGTTTTATTGTTAGCAGTCGCTATGTTACCCCTCTGAGCTAATCAACATGAAACTGTGTCCACAGACATGTTGCTGTGTTGTGGATTCCAGGCCCAACTGGATTCCATGTAGCAGTGCGGCATGGTGGCGTGGCGAAGTCACCTGAAACGCCGCTGCCATATGTCCAGACTTCCATAGGGTATTGACAAATTTATTAAAAAGTAACTTAAAATTACCTTAAAAGGACAACATTTTTAAAAGTCAAAAGGCTTATTTGATGCTTTGAGAACATCTCTTCTATTCGGCTACAAAATCAACTGGATTCGATGGAGCAGGACGGCGTAGTGGCGTGGCAAAGTCACCTAAAACGCCGCTGCCATATGTCCAGACTTCCATAGGATATTGATAAATTTAATAAAAAGTAACTTAAAATTACCTTAAAAGGACAACATTTTTAAAAGTCAAAAGGCTTATTTAATGCTTTGAGAACATATCTTCTATTCGGCTACAAAACCAACCAAAACAGGATGATCTTTTAAGCTATAAGACCATTTTTAAGATGTCAGTACATAGATTTTAAGCTGGTGGGTCGCCACTGCCTCCGGTGGCCAAATGCATCGCTGCATCAACTGATCTGCACCAGTTTAATCTCGTCATGGCAAAATTATTTTTTCTCTTCATGTGTGGCCCTAATACTCCATCGTAAGAACACCGCTGTCGTTACCGCGGGTCCTGGGGAAAAAAAAAAACGCTGCTCCTGGGGGGAATTTTTGATTATGCTCACGCATAGATGTGTAAAACTTCACATTGCAATTCAGACAGGCGCAGACTGAACCGTGCAGTTCATTTTAAAGAGGCAGTTTTGGCGCATATTCCGATAGAAACGGGCTGCGGGGAGCCTAAGTGTGTTGTCGTGGGCGTGTTTACCCGCTGCAGGTAACCGCTGTGAAACAATCAGAAAGATTTCCCTGATTAATAACATCTTTATGGCGCTCATCTTTATTGTTACTATGTGCTGCTTTACCAGTTCTCTCTCTCTCGCTCGCTCGCTCGTCATCGGACAAAAATCAAACTGCTTCGTGTTTGTATTTGAAATTGTGCGTCAGACTCAGATTTAGAAGTGTTGTTACGACGTTTGAGCTGTAACTGCAACCGTTTTTTATATATATATATATATATATATATATATCTGGTAACTTTACTGAATTTGCAGCTTAAGAAGATTGGGTTTGACAAACAACACCAACTGTCCCCTCAATCCAGTGCACACAATACCACAACAGACCTCATCACGCTCTACAGTACATCAAGAAAACTAAATCAACTAAAACAAGTTCACGAGTGCACATGAAATGAAGTTAATCCATATTTGTGTGTCAGGGTGTCTAAGCATTCTCCAGAATTTGACATCTCAGCAGAGCCTGTAATAATTATAGAAAGTAACATTATAGTTGTTCTGCCTTTTGTTAAGACAGCAAGGAATTCATGTCGTGAATACATTACATAAATAAGATAATAATTCTTAGTCAGAGGAAATCCAAGGCAAAAACAGTTAGAAAAGTTTTGGGTTCATATTTAATCAGAGTGAGACATCACAACTTTGTTAGATCTCTATGTGAATTACGTGAGATAGTGAGTGCTCTCACCTTAAAAAAAGATCTTTGACATATTTTGCTCCGGTTAAAAGCTGCTTTTCAGCGATGAAGCTAGGGAAACTGCTAATGTTGAAGTTGAATTTGTTCTACACGCTTCTGCCTTGGAAAAATATTCGTCTTTTTACAAAAAGAATGTTTAAAGCCAGATTTGGGAACAAAGGTTATTCAGAGAATGCAAGAAAAGGAAGCTTTTGTGGGGAACTTTTGTCCTAGCTGTCTAGCTGCATATGGCCCCAGGACAGCACAATAGTTTTCTTGAAGTATAATTTTGGAGAAGTAGAAACAAGTATTAATTTCAAAAGGTAGGTAAAAAAGGAAAAAAGTTTTTACAAAATCTTAAAATGTTGGATAGTCGTTATTTCCATCTTGCTGTGAAAATTGGTGAAATATTATCATTTTTAATGCTTAGATATAAAATCACAAGGCCATTACTAAAATTGCCTTTTGTTGAAAATGTTTTTTGGCATGCCATACTTTATATTTATAGGTAGCCTAGATGTGCATAATAAAAGAGTGGAACTAAAACCTGGTCTAAAATTATTATGGAGCTTTAACTTGCTAAGAGTAATACTGTTAGATGATTATATCTTTAAAATGAGATAACTGTCTCAAAAAATGTGATAGTTTATTTGGTCTGAAGAGATGATGCAATTCAATGTTATTTATATAGCGACAATTCATGAAATATGTCATCTCAAGGCACTTTACAACGTCAAAATCAATCAGATTATACAGATTGGGTCAGATTATACACATTGGTCAAAAAATTCCTATATAAGGGAACCAGTTCATTGCATCAAAGTCTTGACAAGTGGCATTCTCTCTTGAAGAAGCGTAGAGCCACAGGGAGAGTCGTCTGCATTGTCCATGGCTTTGCAGCAATCCTACCTACTGAGCAAGCATGAAGCGACAGCAGGAAAAAAAACTCCCCATTAACGGGAAGGAAAAACCTCCAGCAGAACCGGGCTCAGTATGAACGGTCATCTGCCTCGACAGACTGGGGGTTACAGAAGACAGAGCAGAGACACAACAAGACAGACAAAAAAGCACAGAAGTTCTACATTAGATGGTAGTAGCGGGTGACCTGTCTTCCCGGGTTACAACAGTCATTCAAAATTGAAGAACAATAGACCCTGATGTCCTGCAGTAGCCTAAACCTATAGCAGCATAACTATAGAGGTAGCTCAGGGTAACATGAGCCACTCTAACTGTAAGCTTTTTAAAAAAGGAAAGTCCCAAGGGCCAGCTTCTAGTGGAGAAGTTCAAGTATCTTGGGGTCTTGTTCACGAATGAGGGGAAGATGGAGCGGGAGATTGACAGGCGGATTGGTGCGGCGTCTGCTGTGAAGCGGGCGCTATACCGGTCCGTTGTGGTGAATCTGCACCAGATTTTTTGTGAGTCGTGGGGGAGCGCTGCCGAACACGTTCGTGTAAATCGCCCAGTGGACGGGCGAGGCAAAATGCGTGACAGCATCTGCGGTGGCGGGCGGCCGGCGGTGCGCAAATCCCAGCGGTGGCCAAGGCCGGAGCGGCGCTTTGCTGCGAGGGCCGCTCATCACCGCTTGCGGTTTTATTTGGAATATAATTTTGTTTTTAAACTCAGTTTCTATTTTTTTTTTTTTTTATCTGCTCACCAATATTGCACCCCTATGCCCCTTGGGAGGTATCAACAGACCTGTAACCACAATGCAGTGGAAGTAGTGAAATGGGATTGCAGGATAAGTGCAACGTAGGGATATTTAAACCAGGACAGAGGAGAAAACTTGTATGGTCATTCGCTTTTCATGTAATCTCAGAAATACGTTACTCAAGAAGGTGACATGATGAGGATGGTGGACATGGACAACAGGTTTTTTTGTATTTAAAGCAGTGATTGCATTTTTACAGCCTGCATTAGGGTTGTGACAGAGCTCATCCAGGTGGGGAAATCGTTCACGTCTTACGCAGGTGGATGTGGGCTGTAAGCTGCGCCTTTGTTGCTGATATTCCAGCTGTTTGTACTGAAAGCGCACAGCCCATGAACTCAGGGGCTTGAGTGATATTAAAGGATATAATGATCCATAGTGGGAGGTTCATGGTTGCGTGTTTATGGCAGGACAAGAATCTGAAAGCGTTATTTTCTTTTCTTTCTTTCATTACTTTTTTTTCCCTTGCCTGCTTCTTTCTTTGTTCCTTTCATTTCCCTCCCAGCCTTCCCTCCTTCTCTTCTCTCTGTTTTCCAACAAAGTGTTTTCAACTTTTTTGTATTTCTAAATATAATAGAGACAAACCGAGAGCCCAGCTGGTTTGAGTCTGGAAGGTGATAAAAGTGTAGTAATCCTGTTCAGACGGAATATCCTCCCTTTGTATTGCTGAATTATCTGAGAAGTCTTCTCGTTTTTCTCTTCCTGTCAGGTGTTTCAGCAGTAGAAGCAGAGTGGATCCCACAGCTCCTGCCTCAGTACTGTCATTTCGGCCCTGCTCTGGACTCGCCGATGCCGTGGTTCTGTTCCTCCACCGGCACCATCAGATGCCACAGATCGAGCACATTCTGTAAGTAAATTTGCAACGAAGCGGTAAAGCCGACAAGTTCTTCAGCCTTTATGTAATTTCTCTGCATCTCCTTCGCAGTCCGGGTGGCTTGGCAGCTGCCTGCAGTAGAGAAGGAATATCCTGAAGGCTTGGAGCGCTTTAGGCTGTTTGCCAGGTTTTTTCTGGAGGGACAGGTACTGCAGCATCTTGATCCTGTTCCCTTTCATCGGTTGTGAACTAAATCCTTTCAATGTATAATGAATGATATATTGTTGTTGGACACAAACCTTATTTTTCCAGAAATTTAACTTTTCAGGCAACAAAGTAAAAAAAACAAAAACATTTCTCTTTTGAATTAGCCGTTGGCTTTAAAAACTGCAATACAGGCATCAGATTGTTTTTAGTAATAATGATCTACATTTCTATGTATCTGTCCATATCAAACAATTAACATTGATAAATGTCAGCGTTGATCATTTTAATGGATATTGTTGATCAATAGAGTTGGTTTTCACAAAAGAAAACAACAATTATTGGGAACGGAGATGCAAGGTTTTGACCTGAGCAACAATCTTTTATCTTTATTCTGGCATCCTGGTGTCTCTCCAGTGTCTTCAGTTTACAATAGCAATATTAGAACAAAATAATATTCTAAATACCTGATGAAAATGAAGAACACTTGTTAATGTTAATGATGCACTTTGACTAAAATTTCAGAATCATACATGTTGTGTAAAATTTGCTTTCTCTGTGTAACAGGTTTGTCCCAAACTACAGAAAAACTCACGCCACCTTCTGTCAAACCCCTCCATCATGATGAAAACTTGGGCAAAGTAAGTTTATGCTCTCCCACAGGATCATTTTTTATTTCCAGAGTAGGCATAGTAATGGAAGAAAGACTGGGTATAAATTATTGTAATTGATGTAATGACTCTGGATGTTGAAATCTGTAGATTCTTTAGTTGAACTGGCTTTTACAGAGTACCATGAGCAATCGTGCCTTCTTCTCGGCCGCTCCTCGGACTCGGAACGCCCTCCATGACCATCAGAGAGAACCACAGACTATTGAGACTTTTTAAAAAAAGGACTAAAAACTTTTCTTTTTTAGCATGACTTCTGAGGGGTTTTTTAACCTTACACAATAATGTCACTGCACTATATATTTTTTTGATGTTTTATCTTGCTTTGATGACATTACCTGTAGCACTTTGAGGTTTGTGTTGAATATAAAGTGCATTTACAAATAAAATGTATTATTATTATTTATTATTTGCCAGCCAGGGTGGCCTAAAATGGGTATTTGTGGGTTTTTTTATTCAGTCTGGAATAAAGAAAAATGTTAGAGGAAATAACTAGGTCTGAATGAGTATGAGAAAAGAATATGGAAAAATATTGGCAATTTAGACTTTATTCTTCATCCCATTATTTAAATATCGCCTCCATCCGTTGTCCATCATCTTTGCATTGCTGTGTCCATCCATCCCTATCTGTAGCAAATGCCCTGATTTAAACTTGGATTTATCCTTTAAAAATTTATTGAGCACATATTTGAGACTGAAGGTTTAAAGCTTTGACATAGAAAATGTTTAGGAGTCCTGTATCTGTATCATTCTCTCTTACTGGTGCATAATTTTTCAGACTTCAGCCCAGGACAGAGGCTTTACTAGGACCATTGGTTTCAAGGAGGGTTGACTGCAGAGATGCTCTCCACTCTATCTGGAAGACTGAAGAGAAATGTGAGGAACTAATGTGGCTTTTTATCTTTCTCTGATTTAATTTGCATAAGTCTGTGTTATAATTTCTTTTCTCCGCCCTACAGTTCTGCTGTCTGCCTACTGCCAGTGGTTACCTGAGGCCATGCACCAGGAAGTCTCCAAACTCTGGCCTCCTGTTTAAAGGCTGAAGTCAGAACGGGAGAAATAATGGCGTCGGCTTCTGATCAGAGCAACCGAGCTGAACTGCCTGGCCCACCATGTTCTCATCAAATTCTGCAGTTTTTTAATGTTGTTTTTTTTTTTTTTTTTTTTGGGGTTTTTTTATTGTAACCACAGCACCTACTTTTTCAGTTTTATATTGTATACATTAAATCTGTGATTTTTGTAGGTAGGAATATGATAACTCAACTTCTGTACTGACTTTATCAGTGTGCTGCTGTTTAAAAACGTGTACCACAATATTGGTCTTCATAAGACTTTATAAAACATTTGATGTGACGAGAAAAGGCCACAGAGGGATTTATTTCTGTTTTTATATTCTTTGATGTTCACATAAAATATTCTTTGTCATATTGTCAAAACAATATTTATAGATGTGTATATACTTCTAGCTTTTTTTTCTTACACATTAATCTTCAAATATTTATAATTTGATTTAACTGGTTTCTTTTTTTAAAATTGTCATTTTAATTCTTAAACATTATGTAGTCAATGTTTTAAGAGTTGAATCACATTTTATTCCTAATTTATTTCCATAGGCCCATATATTTATGCACTTTCATGTTACTTTGCTTTAACAATACTAAGTTTTTAAGTCTTTATAAAATTATTAAAATGTACCCTCCTGAAAATCAGTATAGAAGGTAAACTGAAAAAATAATTTAAGACCTGCTAAATTGTTCGATATAAGTGGATTGATTCAAGATTTATTACGACTTCTTTATTTTTATCGGGAACAAACGTTTACTCCAAAATATTGTAGCTTTTGAAGAGAACAAGTCTCCTATCTCAGCTGTTTTGTTGTTGTTTTTTGTCAGTTGACATACAGCATAGAAGTATGTACGTCACATCGCATAGCTGCTCCGATTGGCTGTTTGTAACCACGACGTCACTTCCTCTTGTCAGCCCGAACACTTCCGGCAAAAGAAGGAAGAAAACAGGACGCTGAACCAACACAAAACAATCTGAAACAGTCGCTTTAATCTTTAAGCTTTTTACGACCAGAACCAAACGCAGTCGCTATGGTAAGAAACGAGCTACAGCTGCTCACCGCTGACGCTGAATTTGTGAGAAAAATGTCGGTAGTTTTGGCAGTTGGGCTAGCTAGCTGCTAACAACAACACTGGCGCAGGACAGAAAGATGCTCCGTCATCACCGGGCTGCCGGTGTAATGGCCGAAATAGTTTTGTTTCGGGAGTTGTTAACGGACTGCGCTTGACTCCACAGTTTTCCTTCCACCATGTCTTCGACCACCCCATGGGCCGGGGATTCCCGAACCGCTTCTCCACGCAGTACCGCTGCTACTCGGTGTCCATGCTGGCTGGACCCAACGACCGCTCCGACGTGGAGAAAGGAGGCAAAAGTGAGTGTCAGCAACCCTAATACTGTGGGTTAGATGCAGCTTATTGTCACTAATGACTGCAGAAGGTTTGGTTTTAAAGAGTTTGTCATCAAGGCTTTCGACGACACTTTTGGCACAAATCGATTGGATCAGATAAATGGGCCAGCGGCTCAGTCTCATATTTTTTCATTGCACCAATCATACACAAGGCAATGCATTTAAGTTTATTATTTTATAATCTGAGCTAGTAGGCGTGTAGATAATGGATTAAAAAGGCCCTATAATGGAGCCCTGAAGCACTCCACGGCTGCTCAGATGTATAATTGTCGAATGACACAACTGTCGTAGCTTTCTCTCCGTTAATAACACTGAAGGGTTTATTACTTAATTCAGCAGCGACGTGGTAGATTATATATCTGTTTTAGGTTTACTTTAATGGGTAACTCTATTTAGAAATAAGTTTTACAGTTTTTAAGACTTGAGATGGAAAATGTGTTCCTGTCATATGTGATAGTAAACTTTGTCACTAAGATTTGTTTCATATATATGTTACTATTGAACATAAATGTTACAAATTATACACAAACCACCACCCTGGAGGAGATAACTTTAGAAATAGGAAATGTTATAAGAGGTACTTAAAACTGTTATTTCAAAAATATATAGCTACATATTATATGACCTTTTACTTGATATCATTTTACTTTTACTTTTCAGAAAGTAAAAAAAAAAGTTCCTGGCTGGATTTCACACGACAATGATTAGACAAACTAAAGCCGACAACCAAACACCTATGCAAGGATTGCAGATATTTTGAAAAAATAAATAAGTTACTATTTGTTGAAATTTTAAGAAAAATCAACCAACTCTAGAAAAAAATGCACATATACGATCATCTACAATTTTAAAGTTGGGTATGCATTATACATTTAATTTCTAGGTGTCTTTTTTTATTTAGTGTTTATTGATTAGAGCTAAATAATAAAATTAGTTTCCCTATAACACATTGCATGTATTGTATTGGCAAACTATTAAAAAATACTACAATCTCAATCTGAATGTCTTGTAGTTTGGGGTCATTCTTAACTTTTTTTATACTTTAGTATTATTTTGTATTTGATTATTTAAAGAGAATATTTCTTTTGTGCAAAAATTAACAATTTCTTTCTTTGTTTTAGTAATTATGCCACCTTCAGCGCTTGACCAGCTCAGTAAGTGCAAGTCAAATCCAGCTCTTCTGTTGTCCTCCACTGCGTTTAATGACCCTCAGTGATATTCATTGTGTTTGTTTTTTCATCTGAACAGGCAGACTTAACATCACCTATCCAATGCTGTTCAAGCTGACAAACAAGAACTCAGACAGAATGACTCACTGTGGTGTTCTGGAGTTTGTGGCCGATGAAGGAATCTGCTACCTGCCACACTGGGTGAGGACAAAATGAGTTGGCTAGTGGTGCTAGGTACACTTACAAGTGGTAGAGTTATAGCATATTGTATCTCACATTATATGAAAAGGGTATTAGTTTATATGCAAATACAAGAAAGTTATTTGTTTTGCATCCTTCAAAACCACCTGTAGAGAGTAAAACATAGAAATTTGGGTGTCAATCCAGAGCAATGCTTTGTTATTTTTATTGTTTGAACTCTTAACTACTAAAAAACAATCAAATATTGTAAAACTACCACCAACTACTCTGCAAACAAGGCTATACAGGCATATCAATATGTATTTTGCTTTTTTTCTTTTGCAGATGATGCAGAATCTTCTCCTGGAAGAAGGCGGTCTAGTTCAAGTGGAAAGCGTCAACCTCATGGTGGCCACATATTCAAAGTTTCAGCCACAGAGTCCTGACTTCCTGGATATCACAAACCCCAAGGCAGTGTATGAAATCTGTCCAGTCTGTTCTTTTTTTTTTTTTTTTTTTTCACACTGTGTTTCAGCTGATTACTTTATAAAATTTGTCCTTTTATTTCAGCCTGGAGAATGCCCTGAGAAACTTTGCATGCTTGACAACTGGTGACGTCATAGCCATAAACTACAATGAAAAGGTAAAAATGTTCATTTAAAACGTAACATATATGATTCTCTGTTGTTGAGCTGGCTATCATTTTTTTGTAAACTGTGTCTGTTTCAGATCTATGAGCTGCGTGTTATGGAAACCAAACCAGACAAAGCTGTATCCATCATTGAATGTGATATGAATGTAAGACCCTTATCATTCTCTCTGTCAGTAGTTGGGTATTATTGTTATGCTCATCTGTTATCTCTTCCCCCCCCCCCCCCAGGTGGATTTTGATGCTCCTTTGGGTTACAAAGAGCCTGAGCGACGAGCTCAGAACCAGGATGAACCAACAGTAAGACCCAAACTCTGAAAGCATCTCCCTGATCTATGTGAACAATGAACATTGTGATGAAGCTTGTTTCTTGACAGGAGGAGGATGGAGACCACAGCAGTTATGCTGAGATGGAAATGGGATTCAGAGTGAGTTCTTACTACTGTTAGACTGAGACAAACAGTTGAGTCAGCGCTTTTTCCAGAAGTTTCCCCAAGTCCCTTTTTTTGAATAATTGCGCATGCGCAAGACCATCTTACCTGCTCTTCTGCTCCTCTTGGGGAAAAATATGAATACAATCTGGTCTTCTGTCTTCTGAGGCCTTCCTCTTCTTCTCATAAACTTGTACGCCTCTTGCTTTTTGTGTCTGTCAGCCATGTTCAAAGTATACGGTGAGAGCAGCAGAGCTACAATGAACGGCTAACCGCTAAGCTAACCGGATACATAAACACTAGAAGTGTGCAGCCAGCAAGTGGAAACTAACAAGGAACGTTCACGCACACTGGTGTTACGTTTTGGGCGCGTCAGAATGATTGGACAACCAATAGATAAGGTGGTTTACTCAGGAACATGAGGGACAGAGGGGGGTGAGGACAGGACCAAAATTCTTCGGTGCAAAGGGCAGGGATTGGTCAGAGTTTTTACAGGCCTGCAGCTACCACAGAGATTTATTATTATTATTGTTTTATTTTTTTAATATTTATTATGTATTTATTTAAAACTCCTTTTTCTGAATATATAATGTATTTACTGCTTTCGGGATGGAAGGGCAATTTTACCCAATATAACAAAGTGTTTCTGTACAGGATTAACGACTATATAGCTTTAATGAGGGCGTTGAGAAAGAAAATGTGTAATTTTCCTGATATTTATTATTTATTTTTTTGCCAGGCTTTTACTGGTTCTGGAAATCGCCTGGATGGTAAAACAAAGGGGATTGAACCCAGTCCCGCTCCTCTAACACCGAGCGACTTCAAAAGGTGAAATCATCCACACAATATTAATCAAATCTTTCAGCATCTGACAACTCCATAGGAGTACAGTGCACCGCAACACTATTTCAGCCTCATTGGCTTTTTAAACATAATTTCTTACATTACTATTATTTAATTTTATGAAATGGATCTGCACAGAATAATATGAAGTTAAAAAATATTATTTGGATGTTGGTCCCAGTCACAGAAACGCTAATATACAATTTTTTTCACAGAGGTATTCCAAATTATGACTTCAAAGTCGGCCGAATCACCTTCATCAGAAACTCCAGGCCTCAGCCAAGGAAAAATTTTGAAGATGTGAGTAAATAACTTTTATTAAATGTTTACATACCTTTTTATCTACGGTAATACATTGACAATAGAGATTAACACTTAAAGCTTTCTTGTTTCATTAAGACTTTCCAAATATTTTTTGTTTCCAGGATGATGCCCTAAACAGATTCATTGCCTTCTCTGGACAAGGACAGTCACTACGCAAGAAGGGCAGAAAGCCTTGAATTATTTCAAATGAATATTTTGGCTTTTTTGTCCCCTTCAACAGCAAAGTAAAAAAAAAAAAACAGACACTGATTTTCAGAGACATTTTTGCCTTTGTGGCTGTTTCTATGTCTAAACTTTGCAGTTGACTTTTGATCATATTTTGAAGATGAGCTCTGGCGGTAACATTAATGCTCAAAACATGCTGCATTTATTGTACACCGTCAGCTGTAATTTTTTTTTATTCACAGGGGAGTCAGTGATCACAGCCAGTCTCAACGGACAATATCACCAACATAAAGTATATCCTGAAGATTATTGTTGGAAATACATGACCTAATTTTGCTGTGACCACCATTTTCCAGAATTGTTACATGCTTAACAATTCTCCTGAAACATACTGTTTCCAAAATCCCAGTTTTATCTTAAACATTTTATTTTATATATGTACAAGAACCATTTTGTTTGAAGTATTTTTTTTTCTTTTGCAGAGTTAGATGGATAATTAGCTGACATTCTTTTTGGGTTTATTTATAGACAAATAAAGGACTGTTTCAAAACTGTCTGCGGTTATTTTTGTTGTATATTTCTGCGTCAGTTATGTATGAATAAAATAATACAGTGGCCTCTTTACATGGATTACATGGTGGTGATGCTTTTGTTTTGAAAAACGTGTAACCGGAAGCACTCCTACTGTTAACTGCTAATATGGAGCGGCCTGTAGACGAAGCGTGGAGGGTAAATGATCAAAAACTGCGTTAAAATAATTTTAATCGTGACAACGTTGCTTTATTTTATTTGTTTTATTGATGGGTGTGCTGACTGGTTTATGTGAGGCCTGATCTTAGCGAAGAAATTAGCAAGGTGATTAGCTTTCGATGCTAACTTTTGGTGACGGGTAGAAAGCGTCAAGATGGGAGACGTGTTAGAGGGATATTTTTAAATAAACCAGCATATCAGTTTATTTAGAAGTACACCGTGTTTCGTTAATTTGTAATTTACTTTTGAGAAGAATAGACATTTCATCTGATCGAAAACTAAGTTCCAGTGAGGAACACCAGGGGGCGCTGTTCCTGTTTAAAAGCTTTTAGAAGCTAAAAGTGACACACAGTGAAAATCGATTGAGTTTAGTTTGCAAGATGCTCTTTTGGTTTAATGTTTTGTATAAAATGTAAATTTTAGGACCTACTACTCTTCTGTCTGCATTCGCGATAACTTTCAATACATTCACTGCGCTTCAATAGCTTGTGGAACCAATTTTTGGAGCAATAATATCAAATAGTGGTTTTCTCTGTCTTCTGCATTCTCCTCTTTACAACATATTTTAAAAGCATTTGCTTGTGCACAGCTCAGAGCATTCCAGTAAGATTTTATTCTGATCGGAGAAGTTTGGACTTGGTCTGGGCTCCACCAATATCTTGATTTATTTAATTTTTCTGGGACTGTTGTAGATTTGCGGCTGTTTTGGCAATCGTTATCCTGTTGGGAGATCAAACTTTGAGCTAAAGTAGTTGAACACATGGCCTCGATTTTAACTCTAGCATAGTTTACTAAACATGAGTTTATGGTTGACTGGACACGAAACAAGCCCACATCATCATCCTTTCCCTACCATGCTTGATATTAGGTGTGGTGTGATGATGAAGCTTCATTTAGCTATGACCTAAAAACGCACCAGCCATTTTTATTTGTCTCATCTGTTTCTCTCTGGGATAATTAAAGTATTTCTGATTCTGTGCAGAAGACAGGCATTCCAGAAGTTTTAATTCTTTTAAATCACCCAAAACATGTTGCCAGATTCTGTTTTGCCAGAATGGACTTTCTGGGAATCCCTTATAAAGGCTAGAACGTTTTATTCTTTGTAATTGCACTATAAATAACTTTAGGACACATCTGTAACTGAGTTATTGGTTTTTGGACAATTTCTGGACATTTAAGCTTCTCAATCATTATTTCTCTAGATTAGACTTATTTTTATTTTTTTTATTTTCTGGAAAAAGCCTTAGAGCCTTTCCCAGAGTGATCGCTGCTAATGTTTGTCCTTGAGCGCGTTGTTAACACACTCCTGCATGCTCCAGAGGGGCAAACTGCCATAAACCATAAATTCCCTTAAAAATCCCCAACCTTAACTTGTGTTTATTTGTACCTGTGTCCCTGCAGCCACCACGAGCTTGTGACGATTACTTGAGTGAGTTTAGGCACTGTGGAAGTTTCAGTAATCGCTTTCACCACTACTACACGTACGGCACCGTCCGGTCCTGCCAGCAGTGGGAAGTGGACTACCGTAACTGCAGAGAGTGGGAAAGTCACAGACTCACAAAAGCTAAGGTGCAGCTCCAGGAAATCATCTGATAATGACCTCATTTTCTGCTCTCCATGATTCCCTGCAGACCATTTTCAGTTTAATAAAAATTTACCTTTTTTTTACTTTTATCTTTTAGGACGCATTACAGAAAAGTGAAAGGAGCCGATTGGCCGAGCAGGAAAACTTCACCCCAGTGTGGAAACTGAGGAAGGAGCCTCCTAGTGACTGGCACAGGCCTCTGGACCAGGGAAACCAGCAAAACGCCTGATATGGGCCGGCTACCACTGTTATATGAACTAATGCAACCTGATGTAGTTTGCTTCATGGACAACTCATAGAAAACTGATTTAGTGTTGAATAATTAATCTTTGTACAAACATAATTTATGGAAGGCTCGTGGAAACTGGAGTAAAGAGAAACTGTTTGAAATTTAGCTTCGTGTATTGACCATAATTTAAGAAAATATTTAAATTGCATGTCTGATGTGCTTTGTTCATTTAAGGGTTATTTTTCTAAGGTTATTCCACTTACATAAGTGTGCAATGCTTCTATAATGTTAGTTTAGCTAATAGTAAAAGTAGGTGGTGTGACATTAGTAGCAGCATAGCTACCAATTATACAACGCTACACCTAAATTGCTTCCCTGCACCTACAGGAGAGAGCCTGCTTCAAAATAAAAGCCCACAAACCTCACAGGGTTAAACCAAAACCAAAGATGGATCAGAGGTACCCCACCCTAATTATTCATATCAGGCGGGTGGTAGCTGTGCTGTGTCACCATACATTCAACAGTGTTCTTTCTCTAAACTTCAAAAAGGAAACACAATCACTTGATTAAACAAAGACGCTTTTATTTTCAACATTGAAGGTATGAATAAAAAAACAGAAACCTCTTGATTAATTATTATGAATGTTGTGAAACTAAATGTGATGAATATGAGAGTCCAATAGTTGTCAAGTCAGCAAGGAAACGGCTTGCAAAGTTTCCATCCATTACAGACTGAGAAAAGGCGGCATCCCGGCCCATAATATTCTGTTCAAACGGTAAAAGAGGCGGCACCCTCTCGCTTTCACTGTGTGTATACTTTAGTAACGTCGTTGTACTTCCCCTCTGGAGCTTCATAATTCGGGATTGGAGGCGTGTAGGCAGGTCCTTCGTGGGTGAAAGGAAACAGAAGAGGATCTGGCATCAGCGCCGCCTGGTACAGCTCCTCAGACTCCAGTTTGAGCTCCTCCAGCGCCTCCCTCTGTGCCTCCAGAGCCAGTTCGATGGCCTCCACTTCAGCCATGTGCTGCTCCTGCAAAGACAAATATGCCATCTATGCACATCTCTCACTGTTTGAGACAAGAGAAAAACATTTGGTATACGTGGTTTATGTAAACACTTTAATTATCTCAATTTTAGAGCTTACAAATTCCTAAATACATCCAGCTTCTCCATACTGTCTTCATCTGCATTTAGTTATCCTGTTATACCCTTGCTCATGACTTGCTTCTTCCGTTTTTAAGAGATCTCCAGGCAGCATTCCTTTGTCCTGTCATCTGTAGTTCTGGCTGTACCAGCTGGGTGGTGGTATGCTGACAAAACCACAAATCCCATGATGCATGGCAGCAAACAGCCGCCCCCAAAAGGAAATTCTCTCTAATCATTTAGCTTCTCATACATTTCTAAAGCAAATAAAATGAAAACATTTTTATGAAATTATGAGATTCAAGCTCCTTGATGATAAAGTTTTTACATAAGGCTTTGTTTAAAAACAAGGTGGCTAAACCTATCATCAGTGACTACTGTGAAGGTTATGGATACGTGGTTAAACCTAGATAAGTTAGAGGCACTGGAGTCATTTACAGGAGCTGAAAATCAACTCTTAAAAAAAAAAAAGTGGTCTTTATCTTATCACACAAGTGAAATATAAGTTATTAAGTCTATTATGTTGCCCCTTAGTGATTAATGTAGGTCTTATAAAGGTAACTTGCTGAAACGAGCAAATACCCAGTATATAAAGCCTGTAGGGCAGAAAGGGTTAGACGAATAATAACCTGTTTGTATCGACTCCACTCTTTCAGCAGAAGCGCCCGTCTCTCACTTTCTTCAAACGGTAGCCTTGGAGGAACGCGCTCTCTTTGTGAGGAAATAAAGAAATGAGACAATTAGTCCTTAAAGACAGCCTCTGCGTTTTGTTCGTGTGGAGTTTTGAACTGAGCTGCACCTTGTTTCATCCAAACATTTAGTCGGAGTGATGAAGTCCTCAATGGGGATGAGTTCAGGAGGAACCTTCTCCAGCTTCTTCAGCTTCTTCTTCAGGCGGTCCCTCATCATCTGCTCCCGCCGCGGGTCCACCTTCTTCTTCTTCTTTGGCTCCGCTCTTATGCAACACAACAACACACACCTCTGCGTGAGCATACCTTATATTTTCAAATAAAAAACATCAACATTTCTGGATTATTGGTTTCTTACCGTATTAAGAAGAACTTATTCCATAATTTAAATTTTAGATGTTAGATTTGATCAACCTTTGTCTTCCTGTTTCACACAGTGATACCAGCATGTTCCTCTACTATTGATTTCTGTTTAATATACCATCTATTTCACATCTTGAAATTTGGATAAGGAGCTATACCAAACAAATAAAACTGGATCTTTATCATTTCAGAGTTTTTTTTACAATTAGATTTCACAGATTCCATGTAGTTTTAAACCATGCTGTTTATAAAGCATATTTTGAGGCAATAATTCGTTTTGTAGGGGACATTTAATTTGACAGCACCTTCAGTGCTTTGTTTTGACATCCAATTATTTTACAACTTTGACAACATGCCTACAACTAGAGATGAAACTCGGTGCATTAAAATGTTAAAATTAAGTAGCAAAACTCATTTAGATTTACATGGAGAGGGAAAGCCTGAGTTCTTTTAAAATCAAGATTAAAAACACATTTGTTTAGGATTGCCTTCGACTGTTCTAGTTAAACTGTTTTAAACATAATTAGTTCGCCTTTGTAGTCCAACTGTTTTGAATATTTTAGTTTCTATTCTCCCATGTTTTATTTTGTTTCTACATTTTATTCCAACTTGCTTTTACTCTGTTTTATTTTCCTATATTTTAATCATGTAAAGCACTTTGCATTGTCTTTGCACTGAAATGTGCTATACAAATAAATGTGCCTTGCCTTGATATATAGCATTTATTGCAGTTTAATCAACATGGCTAACATCTAATGAAACCGGAATATTGCATCACTCTAATAATTATTTTCAATACAGAAATGTCATCTCGCCTACACAATCAGGAAGGACTGCTGGCTCAACAACTGTCCAGCAGACGGTCATCGACCTTGAGTAAGCCACAAAAGGTCACTTTCAAAGAAGCTGCGTGTTCAGAGGTGTGCATCCAATTATTTTTATGGAAACTAGTGTGTTAGAAAAGGAACTGTGACAGCTGCAGTGGTGAGAGGAGCACCAAAGCCCATCATTTACCATTCAAGAGTTTGGGGGAGATTCATAAGCTGTTGACTGCAGCTGGAGTTAGAGCTTCAAGAGCCACCAGACACTGACAATGCCTGGACCTGAACTACTACTGTTGTATTCCTTCAGTTAGGTCCCCCCCCCCCACCCCCACCCCAGAGACATCAGAATTTTTTATCTGGCTGCCCAGTGGTCCAAAGACCTTTTCCAATGAAATTGGAAATTTAGTAAATTTAGGGTCCCAAATCACGGTCCCAGAGTCTGGGGAAAGAGTAGACAGCCACAATGTTCAAGTTGCTTGGAGTCCATTGTTTGTCCATTGAATATTTAAAAAGCAATGTGGTCTGCTGGTCTTGGTCCACTGTGTTTTCTCAAATCCAAAGCCATCTAAAAGTAAAAATCTACCTTAATGTAGAGGCTGAATTGATTTCAAAGCAGGACTTGGTACCTCCCCACACTGCCAAAGATATCAAAAGCAGGGTTAAATACCATTAGTGTTACTGTGCTTGATTGACCAGCAAAGTAGCCTGATCTGAACCTCAATGGAGAACCAACTGAGTATTGGAAATACTTTCCAGTGGCCTGAAAGCTCCATGCTATTAGTATATTTACAATAAGCCCCCACCCTCCAACTTCTCCACCACTCCTCCCAGATTGAATAACGGTTTGCCTGAGGGATGTAATACCCCTGGCTCTTCTTTTTATGTGCAATATAGACAATTTCCATTTAAATCACAGTGTGAAATATATGTTATGTTTACAGTTGATAGATGTTTTTTAAACATATTTTTTTCCTTACTGAGTTTTTAGGGTCAGTTTTTGTTGTGATTTTTTTTTCAAATTGCATTTACAGAATTGTGCTACTGTTTTGTTTTTGCACTTTTCCTCAGCCAATGCAACAAGATCTGGTCCAGAAATACAGTAGTTATAGTATTTGGTAATGCCAATCTTAATAACAATGGTAAGTCTACATCTATTATTATTATTATTATAGTAAGATCGTATTTTGATGGGGAGATCGTAGCTACAAGCTCTAATCATAGAACTTAACAGAACTAAAAGTGTGAATACGTAACTTGGTGTGCAAATAATGCCTTTTTTAAAAGAAAATAAGAAAATACATTACCATATTCATGATTTAGCTCTGTCTGCATTTATGTTTAGCTGTCCCTCCCCAAGTTAAATGTGCCTTTAGCTTCATTCGGTGGTTTCAGTCAGAATATCTACTTGATATCAGTCTATATTCCCACTGAAAAATAAAAAAAATATCTTATCAGTTTTATTTGTATTGGTCGACTTGGGGCGACCATCATACCTGAGTGGTGCAGATGTCTTCAGGGTGACCACAGGTGACAACCAGGGACTCTGCCCAGCAGGTTTATTACCTCCCAAAAGCAATCTGCAACACAACCGCAGCACAGATTAGAGCATAATTTATAAAATAAAAATAAAATAGATACTATACTTTTAGAAACAATTCAGCGCTGATCCTCTAGCCCTGATTAACCGATTATTATTCCGGACACTATTTTACAAACGTTTACCGTGACGTCGGGGCTTGCCGGGACAAAACCCCGCAGATGCAGCGTGAAACGACCACAGACATGACTCCACCGGATACCGGTTCGGTTTACTCCGCAGACATCAAACAGAACTATAAACAGAACCTTCACAAGTCGCCTCACTTGTGTCCCCTTACAGAAGAACACAGCAGGGACGCGGCGCAGAGAGATGACGCATCATGCAAAGCGCGTCTATCATTTAACTTCCGCATTTTCGAGCATTTTTGTTTTAAAGCGCAGCAAGATATAATTTATGTATCAGAACGTATATTTTCGGTTTAATTAAGAAAATTGAATTATATAATTACTTTGGTAACCCATGCATGTGTTGGGTAAAATTTTGAAGTAAATTTCCTGTCGAATCTAAGTGGGAGTAAAACATAAAGTGAAGGCATTATTTGGGGTAAAGGTCGTAGTGGAAGCTGCTTTATATATATCCAGTGTGGACAGATCAGGAGACAGTCAGAGACAGAAATCCGGGTTTAAAGTCACAACTCTCCAGACGATCTTTGTTGAACGTCAACCTGCACCATGGCGCTTATCCGAGGTAAACTAACCTTTCTGTTCAGCTCTCAGACTTAAATAGCACACCCATAGGCTCGTTTGCGCCTCTTGCTGTTATCTCCTTGGCATTTTGTGCACCTATAATCAACGACATCATGAGAATGCAGCTTTGCAAAGTGGAGCTTTTTATGGGAACTTTTAGTCGCAAGTGGAGCAGAAAAGCTTAGATTAACTCAGCATCACTTTAATGTAGGTTAAAGGTGACTGCATACCATCATTACCGGGCCGATCTCTGTCCTTTCTTATGACAGTATTTACTGGTGTTATTCTTAAAGAAGCTCTTTACAGCCTTAGTCAACACATTGTTTCGAATAACTTAAAATCTGTATGGTTGTGCTATGAAACTATGATTACTTGTGCCTTTACCTATTGTATCTTCCTTTGATTAAAGCGTAGATTTTTTTTTTGTCTATACATTTTTGTCTATACATAATGATATACAACAACAGAATTTTAGATGAATACATCTAAAATATTTGAAAATTACCAATGGTTAAAATTAAAGGACACAGTCACCAAAGTTGAGCTCAAATTCAATGTTTATTACCTTCTCAAAACAGAGGCAGATTAATAAACATGGGATTTATAAAACAATCAGCTATGTACTATGTGAATTCCTCCAATGTGAGATCAATAAAGCCTATCTTAATCTTAATTATAATTTAAAAAAAAGACATTTACTTATGATCATTTTGGATTATTGTATTCCTTTTTTTTTACTCCGTCCATTTAGTGTTTGTAATTGCAATAACCAGTTTGTCAGATTTTTGCTTTTTGTCTAGTAACAAGGAGTAAATGCATGTTTGCAAACAGGAACTTTTTCTATCTATTTTTAAAGGTGCATGAATTCCACATCATCTCAATGTAGGTTAAAGGTTACAGGATAGTGTTGAAATCAATAATAAAAGTTTATTCTCCTGTGTTGTGACTTTATGTGCTGGGTTTCTTTAATTCTAAATAAATTATTCATAATCTCAGTCAAGCTTTTGTTTTTTTTGTTTTTTGCCAATTATTCAAATTATTTGAGATTAACAGTGATTCCTTATTGTTATGATACAACAAATCATACATAGGTGAGGTTTATGATAGTGTGTGTTTCATTTTATTTATTTAGTTGTTGTTATTGTTTTTTTGGATTAATTAATGTGGTCATTTGGGATGCTTTAGATTTTTTTGGCAGAATTTTCTACATTACACAACAGCAAACAAACTTCACAGTCACAAGTTGTCACTGTAATTATTATCAAAGCTAGTGTGATTGCCCAGTCCAGGTCAAGCCATTGTGTGCCAGCCAGGTCACACAATGGTTCATGAAGTAGAAAGGGAAAAATACTTCACAATTCTTTACAATGAAGAGAACCCTGCAGCTATTCAGAAAGGAACTTTAACCATTATTTAAAAAAAAATAATTAGAGATTAATATATCTGAGAGTGTTTAAATTGATACTGAGGAGATTTGAGCCTAAATCTAAATATGTACACGTTTTTCTCAGTTTTGTCTTTTGAATGTGTTTCATGTTCCCATAATTCTTGTGGGTTTTGGGTCTAACTGTGAAAGTTAATCATCTTCCCACTCCTCATCTTAGCCAGGACTCCCTTGCAGAAAAACAAATTACCCTCAATGGGATCTTCCTGGTAAAATAAAGGTTTAAAGAAATAACATAATTTAAAGTCATGATTAGATAATTATATGATGTAAAATTGAATGAGGAAAATGCATAGTGGACAGGGAAGTTTTTATGTTATCCCAGGGAATTGGTTTATTCTACGAAAGTTTTAGCAATTAATAAAAATAAATAGAAAAGGTGGAAGATATTTACATTGAAAATATCTAAAAAAAAAAAACAAAAAAACATTCAAATAGAACCCAAAACATCAAGGAGTTAATTTGTCTTATTAAACAAAACCAAATGTTTGAACAGATAAATGAAATACTATCCACCAAACTGATGTTGACATTGAGGATTAATAAAGAAATTCAGTACAGCTCGAGTTTTTGCATCAAAACTCAGACTATACGAAAGCAAAATATAACAAGAAGCTGTTTTTCGTTATGGGACACTGTTACTAAAAATGTTCTTCTGTCCTACTGCAGGCGTTTTCATTGTAGCGGCCAAGCGCACTCCATTTGGTACATACGGTGGCGTACTGAAGGACCACAGCGCCACAGACCTGGCTGAGCATGCAGCCAAAGCTGCCCTCGCCGCCGGCGCCGTGGCTCCAGAGATCGTAAACAGCGTCATCATGGGAAATGTCATGCAGGCACGTCGGCTGGTATCCGTCAAGGTTTTCTGTTCTCTTTTCGGTTTCCCTAACTTTATCCATGCGGGTTTCCACAGAGTTCTGCTGATGCTCCGTATATTGCTCGTCATGTTGGTCTGAGGTGTGGCGTTCCCATCCCGGTTCCTGCTCTCACCGTGAACAGACTGTGTGGATCTGGTTTCCAGTCCATCATCAACGGTGCTCAGGTAAGCAGTGCAATAAATCTCAACAAAAGATCCGTGCAGGAAAGCAAATAAAGAATAATCATCAGTGTTTTGTCGACTTGTTTATATTCTTTCTAATGTAAAATAGCACAGCTTGTTTTCTACCTTATGAAATATAATGTCCTACATTTTTTGTAAAAATGTAATTTTGAAATATGCATTTTGAAAGAATTAATGCATTTCTTTAAAGAGGGTAGGAATTTTTGAAATGCTGAGACTTAATCTCTAAAAACACTTTTAAATCTTAATGGAAGTCCAACATTTCCCAAACGGTGTCACACTCCTGCTTGTAGCTCCGTGTTATAATCTTGTGATGGTTTTGTGTGTTTGCAGGAGATTTGTCTCAGAGAGTCGGACGTGGTTCTGTGTGGAGGTTCAGAGAGCATGAGCCAGGCCCCTTACGCTGTCCGTAACATCCGCTTTGGAACAAAGTTTGGGTTTGATCTTAAGGTCAGTTTATTTTCATGTGAACATTACAGACCTCCCTACATGCAGACATGTTTGTTTGTACGCCTGTATTAAATAATAAATTTACCTTGTATTTCAGTAGTTTAACCTCACTCTGAAAAATTGAGAAAACATCAGAGGAAAAAAAAATCACTCCTAATACTCTGCACAACCAGTCTTTTATATTTTACAAGGCCGGATCAGAGATTTATCTTTGACAATTCCTCTTTACACAATCTCTAGATTTTCCTGAGTGCCTTCGTGTGCTCTGTTCTCCTCAGATCATCCACAAGCTTTCATGAGATCTAGTTTTCTGGACTTAAATCGTCCTGTGAAAAACATTAATCCTGAGAAAAACTTTAACTTGTGCCTGATGAACAACTGTGTTAATTTGGCCTTATATCGTGGATCGTAATCCCACTGGAAGATCCAATATCCACCCTATTGTATTTGTGATGTTCTGGTTACAATGTTTCCAGGAAGGCAAACAAGCCACAGCACCACAGTTCTTCCACTGTGGGTATTTGGTTCTTTGCCAGAAGTTCATTATTTGTTTCACACCGGACCCATCTGGAGTGTTCGTTAGGAAAAAGTTAGGCCTCAGTCTCATCTGACTGAAGCTAGAGACGCACCGATCCAGTTTTTCTACGATCCCATATGATCCCTGGGCTGCACGTATCGGCCGATACATGATAAAGAAAGAAAGGACTGGATCAGAATGCTGGATCAGCATCGTTCATCCGATATCCGATCCAGCAAATTGATCAATACAGGAGCTGAAATCCGATCCGGGTATCGGATCGGTGCCTCTCTAATTAAAGCACATGGTTACAATCAAGTTTGCTGCAGAGTTTAGGACATGGGATAGATGGATAGAAAAGAAAAGGCCTATTCCTGTCATGGCTCTAACCCTAACAGCGAGTTGGCATGTAGACGCTGTCTAATGGTTGTTAGGAAGACATTCTGACCCCAACATGACACTATTTGCTGCAACTCTCTTAACAATAAGCATAGGATCATTTTTACCTCTGTGGTCATCCAGCTCACTGTGCGTGGGGCTGGATAAAGGTGGATTGTCTAATCCTGCTCAGTGTTTGGTGGCTAAAAGAAATCAGCCTCCGTTTCATGTCTTTATATTGCCTCAGGATAACACAAAGTCACACACTACTAGTTAATTCAATTCTTTTCAATTTTATTTATATAGCGCCAATTCATGAAACATGTCACCTCAAGGCACTTTACAAAGTCAAATTCAATCAGATTATACAGATTGGTCAAAAAAGTTTCCTATCTAAGGACACCCAGTAGATTGCATCAAATCTTCACAAGCAGCATTCACTCCTGCTGAAGGTAATCATCTGCATTGTCCATGGCTTTGCAGCAATCCCTCATACTGAGCAAGCATTAAAAGAACCTAAAAGCTCCGATTGACTGAAAACGTACAGAATACATTTTTTAAAAGCCTCGGTTCCATTTATGTTATAGGGATTGTTGGAGGTTCAAATAATTGTCTCTTCTGTGATTTTGTTTTTTTCCCCCCACTGAATTAATTAACCCAATTTAAAAGTTGGATTATTTTCAGCAATTTTCAATTCAGCCTTAATACCCTGCTCTGAAAGGCGTTTTACACAGCTTTGCCGGCATGTGCAAATAAACATTTCCACTCCAGCAAAAGCATGTGTAGCGGCATGGTGTCCAGAACCGAGCCAGTTATTATTCCAGACTCCCTGATGCAAATGTAAAAATCTGTCATCGTGTGCCCGGCAGCTGGAGGACACCTTGTGGGCGGGCCTGACTGACCTCCACGTTAAGATCCCGATGGGCATCACTGCAGAAAACCTGGCAGACAAATACCAGCTAACACGAGAGGACTGTGACAACTACGCATACCAGACACAACAGAAGTGGAAGGCGGGTGAGCAGGCAGATCTTATGAGTTTTTAAATGGGCTATTCACTGCAAAAAGGGGACTAAAAGTAAGGGAAATTTTCTTGAAATCAGTGAATTTTTCCTTGATTAAAGCAGGTAAATAAGACTATTTGCCAATGGAATAAGATTTTTGCACTTAAAATAAGAACACTTCATCTCCATCATCTTATTTTAAGTGCAGGATATCTAATTATCTTATTTTAGAATATACTCATTCCATTGGCAAATAATCCTATTTAGTTCCTCAAATCAAGGAAAAATACACTAATTTCAAGAAATTTTTACTTACTTTTAGTTCCCTTTTTGCAGTGTTTCATTTTGATTTTGAGGAGTATTATTATATTACACCAGGAATATCTTGGGTACTTAACCTGTATATTCTCTTATCACAGCTCATGAAGCTGGTCACTTCACCGCTGAAATTGCGCCGATTGAGGTGAAAGCAAAGAAAGGCAAAGCTTTAATGTCTCACGATGAACACCCTCGACCTCAGACCACGCTGGAACAGATGGCCAAGCTGCCGACTGTCTTCAAGAAGGGAGGAACCGTCACCGCTGCCAACGCGTCGGTGAGCTAAAAAAACTAAATCCAAGCTTAACACTGCTTTGTGACCTTGTAGAAGGGAGAAACGCTAGTAGGTTTTATGTTGTCGTATGTTTTTTTGTTTTTACCTAAGTTTTGTTAACTGTCCTGTAACGCGAGGCTCTCCCTGGTCTCCAGGGTGTCTCTGATGGTGCTGCTGCGCTGGTGATCACAAGTGAGGAAGCCCTGAAGGAACACAAGCTCACCCCACTGGCCAGAGTTGTCGCCTATCACGTGTCGGGCTGTGACCCGAGCATAATGGGGATCGGTGAGTGACTATAGAGCTGCGGTTTGCATACATGAAATGATTGATTAAACAAACCTCAAAACCTTTTAATATTATTTATAATACTAATTAAAAATCACTTTAGGTCCGGTCCCAGCTGTAACTGAAGCTCTGAAAAAGGCCGGTCTGTCTCTCAGCGACATGGATCTTGTTGAGGTTTGTCACTCCAGAACAAAGATGAGATTTTTGACTTTCTCGTTTCATTTTATACTCTGTGTGTTTAGGATATTAAAATACTAATGCCGCATCTGAAAGTTACCCTATTGTTGGTCCTCATTTTTTGCTTTATTCGTGAGTGTTTTGTGGTTTTAGACAAATGCTTTACGCCTGGTGAAGATGTGCAAAAGCTCTTAGAATAAAATCTGCCTTGATTGCAATAGAATTGTCTAATAAGGACTAATTGAGAAACATCCAACCTTTATCAGAGTTTTCTAGGAACTTCTAATTAGTAATTTATTTCCTTAGGGGGAGGTTTTGGGTTTAACTCCCACAGACTGCCAGTCTGGGTCCCTTTGTCCCAGAATGCTCCGCAGGCGCCGCCCAGTGGCAGACCGCTGCTCCCCAAGCGGATGGTTTAAACGCCGAGGACAAATGTCATTGGAATGTATGTCGCAATGAAAATTATTATTATTATAAATATGACTTGACACAGAGGCCCATTTCTTTTAGCTGCGTAGCTGCACAAGCCATGCCACCAGCAGGATGGCGAGAGTCGTACAAAACAAAAGCCTTTGACTGCTGGAGAATAACAGCAAGGAGTGACATTTTTGGGTCACAGAGTCTCACCAAAAACCTTTTAGATTCTCTGTCCTACCTTCGTGGAAGTGAGTGAATACTGCTCGGACATTAACTGGAACCATGTTCTTTGGCCAGGTGGGACAAAGGGTGAACTTTTTCACAGCAAATACTAATATGTGGAAAAGCAGCTCATGCACCCTGATAACTACAGTGGAGGAGCTGTGAGGCTGCGGGCTGGTTTCTTCTTTCTCTTCTGAAGCCCCAGGGAACGTTGTTAGACAAATGGCATCATCGCTTCTTTGAAATACCAAGACATCTCAGATAAAGATCGGGCAGCATCCACCAGAACACTGAAAACGGATCATCATTGGGTGTTTCATCAGGGTCCAGTGTCAGGATGGTTAGACACATTGGGCCAAACTAACACAAAAATGTTTCCCCAGATACAAAATCAACCTGCTTCCACGGCCAACTCAATGTTCAAAGCCAAATCCTCGAGAAAACCTGTGGACTGAGCTGAGAGGCAGTGAAAGTGAGAGAGGATCCAGAGAGTTTGTGCAAAAACGAAAGATCCCTCTCTGTATGCTCCAAACTTGCTCATTTTTATTGGAGAGGAAATACTGCCATACTAGCTAAAAGAAATTGACATACAAAGTATTACCAGGATGAATTTTGTTAAAGGCAAATATTACTTCTAATTATTTTTCTCTACAGAATAGAAAAAGTACTCAAATTAAAGCTTGAAATATTGCAATTCGCTTTGTGTGAAAATGCACTTCTGCAATAATCCCAAACCCAAATTGCACTTATCTTTACCAAAGCTGTGAATAAATGTGGCTGGTACTATGTATGCAAAGAGGAGTAGTTCATGTGGCTTTCAGATGTGTTTTAATGAATAATACTGCCTTTCATGATCGGACTTTTTAACACATTAGCTTTGGGTAACATACCGGTATCTGTTTCTCCACAGGTGAATGAAGCTTTTGCTCCTCAGTATCTGGCCGTAGCCAAGGCTCTTGGACTGGACCCAGAAAAATCTAACGTCAACGGCGGAGCTATTGCCATCGGGCATCCCCTCGGTGCCTCTGGGGCGCGCATCACTGCTCACCTGGTGCATGAGCTAAGGTAGACGAATCCTTAACTGTAGAGTTTGTTTTTTTTCTTTAAACTCCTGCATCCCGAGTTTCTTTTTGATAAAAAAGCTTTGTCTCAAACAGGCGGAGAGGAGGAAAGTACGCCGTGGGCTCGGCTTGTATCGGTGGAGGCCAGGGCATCGCCATCGTCCTGGAAAAGTGCTAACAGAGGATTCCTGTGAAATAAATGCCAACCACGCAGACCGTCCACCCGCATGAGATAAAACGTAGTCGGTACTCAGTCAGAGGAATGTCTTCAGATGTTCAATAATGAAGAATAGCAGCTCGATTTGGAAACAATAAGCATAACTAATCAAACGTTTGTCTCATTCTCTGCCAGTCGAACTTTGCAACATGTGTTTGAGTCCGATGCCTTAAGAGATGTGTAAAAGTAAAGCTGTAGCCGGCACCTCTGTGCTCATTGCACAGAAGTTTAGGAGCCGTTATGTGCCTAAAAGACAACGCGCTGATCCTTAGGCAAGTTAACATGTGTAGCTTGGTATTATAGTGAAGTTTAAAATGCTCCCCATCACTTTGATTTCCAGGTTTAGTGACTCTACCAACAAATTTTTATACTTCTCTGTCAAAGAATCCAAAATAAAATTGTCCTAAAAATAACTACCATTTTGTACATTTTACAATCTCTTGTTTTCTTTTATCTCTTGTTTGCTTTAAATTTTAATTTAAAATGTTAGAGAAAGTTGGCAAAATGTCTCATTCTTTCATCACTGATTACTGTCCAGTGGTTTTCCTTTGAACCAAATTATTGAGATGAATGTATCCTCCACGCAAACGGTGCCTCTCCGACATCCTGTCCAGTCTCAGTCTTGAACAGATACATTTTTAAATTCTAAGATGCTTGTTTTTCTGACATTTTTGCATCATTTCAGCCCTCTAGATTTAAGTCTGACACTGTTCCACTCAAAAAAATCCATATTTGTATATTGAAACCCTGCTTTAGGTTGGTTATCTGGTTTCTTCTTCATATGATCATTATGTGACACCAGCATAATTTTTTTGGACATTTTCTCAAAGGTAAATAATTAAGATCATAAAGCTAATTTTAATATCAGACAAAGAAAATCCAGAGTAATTACGTATGCTGTTTTTTGCAAGAAGATTTCATTGAAGGGAAAAAAAGCTGTCCAAACCGATCTGGCTCTGTATGAAAATATAATTTCCCTACTTGTTAAACCATAAATTCTTATTGATTTGTCACGTTTTTGTTTCAGTTTTACGAGCCACGTCCAAATTTGATTGGTACCAGATCTAAAAAATCAAGAAATAAGTTAAACAGAACCTGTTTAAAAATATGACATAAACTTAAAGATAATTAGAAAAACAGCACATCATACCCTGATCTAAAGAAATCCCGGAACAGAAAATAAAATAAGCCATTGACATCAGTCTGGAATGGGTTACATGGCCCTTTGGTTTGGTCAACCATCATACATAAATTTAGAAAACATGATCAGTTGTAAACCTTTTCAGAAGGGGCCATTCCAAAATGAATCCAAAATTACAGCAACAACTTTTGCAAGAGGTCAGAAAAGAATCAGAAACAACATCTGAATCACTGCAGTTCATTTGTCTCAGTAAGGTCAGTGTTTACGATTCCCCAACAAGAAAAAGAGTGGACCAAAAGGGCATCCGTGGGAGATCTCTCTTATGGGGTTGGTCTGTGGGGGTTCTGTAAAAGTAGTAATAATAAATTATGGAATTATAATGAAGAATTATAATGGCTAATGGCAGTTAACACTTAATTCTATTTTAGCAATAATAAAGTAATATTTAATTGTTCAATGCCGAATTAAATGATTCGAGTTGGGCTTGTCTTCTAAAAAAAAATGCAATGAATAATTCTTCACGGTTTTAAGTGTTTTGTATATTTTATTTTAAATGCAAACAGGAAGTTAGCCAATAGTATTTTTTATGTTTCATACAGATTAAATATATTTAAATATAACATTGGAAATAAGAGGCACAAATGCAACAGTTAAAGCAATGTATTATATCTAAATCAGAACTCAAACGTGTGTGATTCCCTCCTTGGACTACAAAGACCATCACGTGAAATTGGGTTTATATTTTAAATGCAAACAGGAAGTTAGCCAATAGGTTTTTTTTATACTTCATACAGATTAAATATATTTAAATATAACATTGGCAATAAGAAGCACAAATGCAACAGTTAAAGCAATGTATTATATCTTAATCAGAACGCAAACGTGAGCGATTCCCTCCTTGGACTACAAAGACCATCACGTCAATGAAGCACGACGCAACGACGTCAACGTAACAAGGCAGCGTCCTTATAAACGTAACTTCCCCGGATGTCGGTCTTTTTTTCATAGCTAAGGTAAGACAGCCTTGCCTTCGTGTGACTCTGGGAATAAAAATCTGTTTTCATCTGCTTCACAGAATAAAAATGTCGACTTTTCGACGCCACGCGTTGAAACTGTATACTTAGACGAGCTGACCGACCACGTTATTTCCGTGGTTTGTCCGCCATGTCTCTGTAATTTGGACCGTTTTAGTGCATCGACGCTGCTAGGCCGCCGGCTAGCCTGCATGTAGTATCTTAGGCTAGCCGAGCTGTTGGCGTAAACGTGTCTCCCCTCCGTTACCCGTCATGTTTCACAACTGTTTAGCTAAAAGCTTTTTTTGTGTATATTTGCTGCCATTCGCAACATTATAGGCACATATAAATAAGCGGCTAACAAGGCGGCGCTGCTACAGTTCTGCTAGCTAACAGCTCCATGTCATGCTGCTGTTTTGCATTGCTGCTACCTCCGTTGACAAAAAAGGCTATACGTGTTTTACTTAAGCTATTTATTGTATTGCTGGTTTAGAAGCAGTTAAATCTGAGTTTAAAAAGTTGATGCTGTTCAGGGTTTTGTTATAATTAAACCGTAAGGGCTCTAAGAAAGCCTTAGATTAGGGTTTATGGCAGTCTTAAGTGACAGTGCTGTAATTGTTCTGTTGGCTGTTGTTATGGGACTAGATAGACAGCTTTGGCCGCTCTATAGATGTGTGCATGTTAAACAGCATTTGGAGTTGATTTGAATCAACACCTCACCTGTCTTTATGTTTGTGTCAGATGGCAGAGGGAGACAAGAAAAAGTCTGCCAAGAAGAAGCACGGGAGCCGGAACCCGGCCCTGGCCCGGGGCATCGGCCGCTACTCCCGGTCTGCCATGTACGCCCGCCGGGCAATGTACAAGAGGAAGACCAAGATGACCGAGACCAAGGTGAGGCTGGAGCCCCCACAGAAAAGTGATGCGGATGATAGCGGTGAGACGTGGTCATCTGAAAGCCGATTTGTTGTTGTTGTTGTTGTAGATGGAGAAAAAGATCAAGGAAAAACCCAAGGCCACGGTTGTCAAGACTGTCGGAGGGGACAAGAATGGAGGCACCCGTGTTGTGAAGCTGCGCAAGATGGTAAGTAATCTTTGTTCAGGTGTTCTAAGGTGGAAAGGTCTCAAAGCAGATGTATGTCGTTACATGCAGACCAGTCTGAGATTATGGCATCCTCTTAAAAATACAGCATTCATACAAACACTTCCAATATAATTCCATAGCATTCATTAAAAAAACAGGACAGTAATTTATTTTTTAGCCCTTATAAGCAGAATATTTTGCTCTCCTGCTTTACTGTGCACTAGAACAGCACTGGTTTGGTAGAAAGCAGATATTGGCTGCTAATGCCACCTTTCAAGAAGAGTCCATCACAAGAGTGCTCCTCGTCTTTCCATCTGTACTTTCTGTGCGTTTATTTGATTTGTTATATTTTCAAACTACAAAACTGGCCTCTCCTTCGAGGGAAATGTCTTTGGGGTCTGCTTTCATTTATCATTTACAGCAACAGGTGGGGGAGGGACCACACGGTGTCGCTCCATTTAATGCGGCCGGAGAAAACTTTGAGCACTCAAGTTTCTCTGCCATCTAATTTTAACGGACCTTGGGAAGGACAGTGTCTGAGCCATTTTGAAGCAGTAGGTTTAGAATAGTGATGGCGAGATGAAGCCTCATGAGGCATTGAACCACTCAGCCAACTGGTTCGAGAAAAGGTTCATTTCTTGACGGTTCATGTGCACACAGCACCACCTACTGGCAAGTTGTATAATCACAGCCAGCTGTATCTTAACACGTGTGATGCATATCATTTTTGTCTATTATGGCTCTTGGGAATGACTTCACAGAAGGTGTAGGACGAAATCATTTGTCTACATAAATTTACAATAAAATATTGTTTGAATTCTCTGTGTGTAATTATTCCCAAAATAGTAGTGACATGATATGGCATGTTGTGTAATAATGTTTTTCTGTGACTCTAGAAAAATGGCATGGGCTTAATCAGGCAGAGGACAATGAAAGTGCTTGTGGAACTAGGCAGGGGGTAGTGAATAGGCTAATGCTTGTGTAACTTGGATGATTTCATGCATTTTTATTAAGAAACAACAATTTCTCCACAGTTTTTGGTTTCAAATGATTTCTCTTTTTTGATACTACTTCTCCAACCTTTGAAAAGACCCGCTCACATGGCACAGATGATGCCGGGGTGCATAAATAAATAAGTGCAAGTATGTACAGATTGGGGTACTGTGACCAATGATTAGCCCAGTAGGCTACTATACGGTCCCACAGTTTCCATTTCAGCAGCAACACTGAAGCACACAGAGGTTCCCGCTGCGTCTTTACGCACGATCCAGCTGCTGATGTCTCCTCTCTTTTCAGCTCAATGCAATTCTAGACAGTAACAGTTTATAACCTATATCACCTTTCACAGCAACAGGTTTCTCATATCAGTCGACCAGACAAATCTCTATTGCTCTCCTCAGTGCGCTCTGGGCGGTGAGGTGGGAGGATTTAATCGATGGTGCGCTGCGTGCGAGGGATAAACAGGGTGGAAATGCATAAATAAAAACTGTAAAGGGCTCCTATACAGTGATCATAGGAGCTGACCGGTCTGAGATCAGCCTCCTGATGTTACAAGTTCTTTAAAATGAAAGCGCGCACCCAAATTACAAGTAACGTTATTTTGCGCACCTGAAAAAAGCGCACGGCAGAAGCGCATCGAAGCGCTGAGGCACAGAAATACGGTGCATGTAGTTAAAAAATGCAGAATTAATAAAAACAACTTATAACCAGACGTAGCGTTTTAAACTGCATCTGGTGAGCAGAACTGTTTTATTATCCAGAGTGCAGCCATAACTGGTTCTGAATGAAGGCAATATCTGGCAGCAGCTCTCTTCCCCCGCCCCCTCCCCTCCTGCGTACGTAGTACAGGACTTTACCGGCTTACTTTCACCACTGTTAAGACTAAAATTATTCATAACTCTGATCGCTCTTCCTGCTGCTCTGTTAACATGAACTGCAGCAGGAATGATGGCCACAAGCTGTGAAAGAAGCTGAAACATCTCAGCAGAAGGCGGAGTTTTTATCGTCCGCTGCCCAGATGGGCGTTGGGATTTTTATGCGTGAAAAATGCCATGTTTGCGTGTGACCGTGTGAAGTCAGTGATGGTCAATGCGTGATTGTTGAGAGCACTGATCTCCTATCTATCTATCTCTCTTCTAAACTCTCCAAACACCAAACTAACTGTCTCAAACTAAATAACCACTATCCAAACTCTGCTATCCAAACTATCAAAACTCTATCCACTCTCTCAACTGACCGCAACTCGCCTACAACAACCCACATTTTGAATGAAGCCTGTGGGCTTTCTAAAAGCTGTCGAAGCCGCGCCAACATCTGAGCCACTTCCCGAAGCAGTCACGTGGTACAGCCGGCCAGCGAGGCTTCGGACGTCATCGTTTTCGGCTCCTCCCCTAAATGAAGCAAGCCTCGATACGCGCTTCACGGAAACGCCCCCTCCATTACTCGACACACGCCTCGAAGCCTCGGTACATAACGTAACATCACTAGTTTAGAAAACTTGTAAAATCAGGCCTTTGGTCTGAGATTAGTTTTTCATTATGAGCTGCAGAAAGGTTTAACATGTGGAGGGAGAGAGAAGGGCTGAGATTTATTTTAAAGAAGTCATAATTCAGTGATTATTGTCCTAAACTAAACACTTAACTGACTATTCACTTAACTGTAGGACACTGTGGATTAACAATAATTTTCTCATCTGATAAGATATTGATGGACAAAACTGTTTATGGGTACAAATGGGCACTTGGGACAAACTGGGAATATAAATTAGGGGTGCAAAATACATCGATCCACGTTGATTAAATGATGATCCAATTACATTGATGCAGAATGACATCAATTCATCTCGTCATTTTTAAAGATGCACCTTTATTTTGACATTCACAAAGCATGAACAGGTAATCTATTTTAAAATTGGACGAATGCTGTTTTTGATCTAAATGCCTGATTCATATGCTCAGAAATTAAATGATCAAATCAGTTATTTTTTTAGTTGCCTGTAAATAATGGCGTTGGCGAGGAGCAGACAATATGACATCGATCAGAAAACTTATTGTAACAAACTTTGATATTGGCAAACACTGTATCATCATCCAAACAAATCAATGTAACATCATATCGTGATAAAGCTGGTGAATTACACTCCTAGTGTAAAGTGGGGGACGTAACCCAAAAGATAAACATGTTTGCCAAACTATTAAAGACCTTTAGTCATAACTTGCATAAAGCTTCACTATTCAAACGTCACGTTCATTAGTCTGAAAATATTTGCTTGTTTCTCATACTAACACGTTAATACCTTTTTTCTCCCTTTAGCCCCGCTACTATCCCACAGAGGATGTTCCCCGTAAGCTGAAGAGCCATGGCAAGAAGCCCTTCTGCCAGCACAAGAGGAAGCTGCGCTCCTCCATCACACCTGGAACGGTCCTCATTCTGCTCACCGGTCGCCACCGTGGAAAGGTAAACGCCGATTAGGATGTGGATGTTTGTAAAGAAGTGACTGATGAGCGGAGATACAAGAAACAATGACGTGAGGGTCTAGAATTGGTCACCGTAAAGAGACAAAGTTTAAAAGGGCAAGCACAGAATGTGAGAAATGGGCCGGTGGTCTGGCTTGTTTTTAAATTACGAGTCCGTAGAGACCCCAACAAACAAAATTTATTGCGTATTGAAACATCTTAGTTTCACTTGTTTGACTCTTATTTAAATTTTTGATCTTTCAGCATTTCAAGGGTAACTTTCAGAAAGTCCTAAATCACTTTTTTTTATTAATGATCACAGGCTTTTGTCATTTAAAGAACAATGGAGAAAAGTCAGTTTTTACTGGAGGGGAGGGAAAACAAAATTCCTGAGGTTATTGAAAAAAACTTACATAATGATGCATATTGGGGAGCATTAGCCACTTTAGGGCTATTTAATGGTTCCTGTTTTATCACAGAAGCAATTTATGCTGTTTTTATTGTGCAAATCAGAAAAATTTGTGAGAATAGTGATAATTGTTGCTGAAAAAACACAGAAGAATATCTTGGGTGCATAAAATGTTTTTACTCTTATTTTGGGGGTGTAGTGCACACACACAACAGCTCCAGCTCTAACCTGACACCCTCAGTGCAACAGAAAAGCTTTCTCTCCCACTCACCTGCTGTATGGCTAAGTTATAGAAGCGAGCGGACCCACACACACTTTGGGAAAGGCAGCTGACCTAAAAAAAAATGTTTTGATGTATCCAACTGGCTGAGAATATTTTCTCTGGGTACTTGTCGTGTAGATCTGCAGCTAACCAGATGACATGATAGTTTTCTGCCTACACTGCTCTATAAGAACAGATTGGACGTCCTGGGTCTGTGGGGAGAAATGTGGAGTCGTGTTTCGACTTCAGTGGAGAAGAATAATACTAAGCGGTTGTTTTTATTTTTCAGCGCGTGGTGTTCCTGAAGCAGCTTTCTAGCGGTCTCCTGCTTGTCACCGGTGAGGTTGCAAATTGCATAAATCATCATCCAGCTGGAAAACCTTGTCGTTATCTTAACTTTTTTTTTTTTTGTCCCTCGTCAGGTCCTCTAGCCGTGAACAGAGTCCCCCTCAGAAGGGCTCACCAGAAATTTGTCATCGCTACCGCCACCAAAATCGACATCTCTGGCATGAAGATCCCCAAAACCCTCAACGATACTTACTTCAAGAAGAAGAAGCTGAGGAGGCCCCGTCACCAGGAGGGAGAGATCTTTGATACAGAGAAAGAGGTGATTGGTTATTGCTCCATTAGTACTTCCGTGGCGCTCTAGTCTCCTTGGTGGCTTGTTTGTTAACTCTGGTCTGTTATCACCACTGATCTGCAGAAGTACCAGCTGACAGAGCAGAGGAAGGAGGACCAGAAGGCGGTAGACGCTCAGCTTCTGCCCCTCATTAAGAAGGAACCTCAGCTGAAAGGATACCTGCGCTCCACCTTCTCCCTGTCTAATGGCGTTTACCCACACAAGCTGGTTTTCTAAATATGTCAATAAACAGTTACCGCCGTCTAATGCCGTCTGTTGACTCGTTTCCTTGTCTTTACTTCCATGTTTTCTGCAGTGTCTGTAAAACGGTGCCAGACCAAAGCTAATCGGCATCTAAAATTGTTATCAATTATTGCTAAAGCTGCGGTTTAACTAGACTTTCATCTAATGAAAACTTGGAATATTAAAAGGATTTTTATTTAAATAAAAATGTTACGACCTCAACCAGGGAGTCCGGCTCGGCCCATGGAGCGGCGCTACACATTTGGGACACCAACAAAGGTGGTTGATACAGGTGGAAGCCTTTCAAAAACTATTAAAATGGAAGATGTGTGGTCCAATAGTGTCTTTGTTGTTGTAAATGGGACCACAAACCAGACTTGGGTTCAATCATTAAGTAGATTTTGCTGAAAGCAATTGTTTGCCAAGTGACCTGAGTCCTGTTGGGAATACACAAATTTCTACACTGAGAAAATGGAAACTTACAACCATTGTATTCAAGTTTAGTTGATTTCACCCTGCATGTGGACAGCAAGGCTCAAAGGGGCCTTGCTAATGAAGCTGGTTGTCCAGAGCTGCATCGAAGCACATTAGTGGAAAGTTGAGTGGAAGGAAAAAGTTTGCAAAAGGGCCTCAGAATCTGGAAAAACAGGAGATTCAAGTTGCTTGACCTTCCAGTGTTTGGGTGGGTTTAATAGTAATGATTAAGAGCCATGGTGCTGGTCCACTGTAGTCAGTGCAGCTAGTTTAAGTCATCTGTTCTGGAAATGTCGGAGGGCTTCCCTTGGTTCTCAAGACATGGATATGTTGATTACATTTTCCAGATGGCCTTAGCATCTGGTCATGACAAAATACCTGCTTATTAGACCAAGGAGGAGGATGAGACACCAGGATCGACAGTACAGACCAGCTGGAAGTCATTTATAATTATTAAAGAAACCTGGGCTGGAAAAGTAGACAATCCAGATAGGCAGACAAAAATATACTGGTCTTTTATTTGCTGTAAACAGAAAATGTTACATGCAGTCAGTTTGTTTTACTGGAGTAATTTAACATTTCAGTGATCCAACTTGAGAAGTGCCTGTGCACCCTGCAACCACTAATGCTCAGTTAATGTGTTCCCACTTTGTTAAAAACAAGTAAATGAGGGTGACTGGCTGCACAAATCATCAATTCATGCCTTTCTCCTGTTTTACGAAAGTGGTTCCAAGACTTTCAGACCTCCATCTTACAGCCAAATAAACGATGTATTGATTCTTGTTCACACTTGTGTTGCGATTACAGTAACACCTGAGCATTCACAATAACGGTAATCTAACTTTGAAAACTGCAAATTTAGGTGAAACCAACACTTCAATAACTACTTGTACTATAACAGGTACAACAACTTGTCTTCAAGGTCCAGTGTCCTGCAGCTTTTATGTGTCCCTGGTCCAACACACCTGAATGAAATGGCCGAATTAGCTCCTCAGCATACAGTCAAATTCTCCAGATGACCACATTATTTGACTCAGGTGCTTTGGATCAGGGACAAGTTGCAGGACATCAGACCTCAGTGACTGGATTGAAGAGCCCTGTACTATAAGCTTTTTTTGGATCATGTTTCAGTTCACATTGTGCTACATCTAACTGATGCCAGGTATGTTTAGATGACTATTCACATCAACGCATTTGAAAATCTTTATTTCTTTCCTTTACCTGTTTATCTAGTTAAACTTCATTGCCAGGGCTCTCAACTCTTACGCAATGACCCTGTGATTCACGCGTTTCACTACCTTCACATGCCACACATGCCGTTTCTCACGCATAAAAATAACAATGGGCTATCTGGGCTGTGGATGATCATAATTTTTGGTCTTAACCAGTGGTGAAAGTAAGCCCGGTACAGTCATGGCTGCATGCTGGATGAGAAAACAGATCCGCTAACCACATGCAGCCCACACCACTTAGTCTGTTTATAAGTTTATTTTTTGTTTTAGTGCCTCAACACTTACTGCTCCTCTTCCTCCGGGGCCAGGGGCTTTTATCAGCGGCGAGCCTTCAAAACGTGAACCACTATGTTTAATGTCCTTCCACCTGTAGCAAAATGTCCCAATTAAAGTGAATAGTTAGAGTTAGTAGTTGTGTTTCATGCTATTGTGTTTAACAACACAGAACCAACGGCGCTTCGGTGAGAGTACTACCTTGCGCTTGAATTCAAGTGTGCATAATTACGGTACATGTAATTTAGGTGCGCAGTTTTAAGGGTCATTTTATGTAACTTGTAACATCGGGGGCTTCAGCTCAGACTCCTCCTCTTCCCTCTAAAGGAGCCCTTTACAGTCTTTATTCATGCATTTTTCCCACTGTTTATTCCTCACACCAATGGCGGAAGAAATCCGCCCACCTCACGGCCTCAAACAGATATAATTAAGTATAAATTATGCTGGTAACACATGTTACCAAAAATGTTTCTTGTGTTTTTTTTCTGCAGTCACTTAGTAGCCAGTGAGGTGAAGAGCTTAAAAGGCTGCGCCTATACCCATCAAATCGGGGGTTGCACTGCTTAAAAAGTGCTATATTTCCTATAGGATTCCACCTTTAAGACTTATTGAGCTAAAAGCGAAGCAGAATGTAATCATTCTGTCCGCTCTGACCACAAACAAAACATGCTCAGAGAACAACTTCAATTTACGCACTGGAGCGCCCTGCGCCATGGAGGAGATTTGTCTGATCAGGGCAGAGACTGAGAATGGAAACCTGTCCCTGTGAAAGGTGATGATAATGGTTATAAACTGTAACAGGCTAGAAGTGCATGGAGATGAAAAGTGGGGAAACACCAACAGCTGGATCATGTGTAAAGACGCAAAGTGAACCTATGTGTGCCTCAAGTGTTGCAGCTGAGGGGAAAATGTCGGACCATATAGGCCTACATTGATAAACAAACCCATAGATTAATGATAATCGGGGTGTTTTCACTGCCTGGATATGAATCTGATAATTCAGGTTGTGCCTTTTATAATCAACTACAATATAAGGAAAAAAAGATTGTGTTATGCTGTTTAGCTGTTTTTGAAGAACTGCTTGCAAAACAACCATATTTCCCCCTTTTTAAAAACTAATAATATTCTCAACTCAACATTATTCATACAATCTAAAAACTAGTGATTCAAAACAAATGAAATGAAACAAATAAAATGTTAAAGCCTGCAAAATGTAAGATAAAGCACAGATCCACAAAAAACAAACAATGAAATCTTCAAAAGCTAACATCTCAAACTTTTAAGAGAATATTAAACACAGAAAGTGAAATGGCCTGCCTGATATGTAAAGCTACTTGAATCCAGAGTTTGTGCGGTTACCTCCTTACACTCTTTGTTTTTCAGACAACTAATAAAAACTGATCAGCCAACCTGAGCAAACGAGAGGGTGCGTGCATATGACGCATGTCTGACATATGCTGGAAAGCAAGGCCATCAATCTGAATATGAACCAGCAGCCAAGTAATTGCTAATAAACTGGAGAAATGTGCTTTCATTTTCTGCTACCAGCTAAAAGAAGAGCAGCAGCATTTTGGACCAGCTGCAGTAAAGCCACTAGGGTTTTGTTAAGCCCAGAGTAAAGTGCGGTGCAGTAATCTAAGCAAGTTGTAATTAAAACATAGATACAAATCTTTAGTCAGCTGTCTCCGTTTGAAAAAGCTGGACTTGACCACAGATTTTAACTGTGCATCAAAACTAAGATTACTGTATTCTCTAGTTTTACACCCAGGTCTGTAGCAGCATGTCAGATATTGACTTTAAGGTACCAGGTCATCACTGATTGTTAGAGACATCAATGTGGCCAAACAACATAAACCTTTGAGAATTTTATTTTTAGAGCAACTATTTTCCTTTTTAGTGACATAAAAGTTTGTCTTCTGCCTAAAAACAAAGCAAATCACTGTTTTTTTTTTTTATAACTGACTCCTGAGGGACGGGATAAAGAGAGAAGAGGAAGAGGCCAAACATGGAGCCTTGAGGCATGCTGCATGAGTGGGACTCTTTATTCAGTATTATTTGTACACTTTGTACATTTGAAAAGTTGTGTGTTTTTTCTAATCCGCTAACTGAACAATAACGTGTTGCACTTCTCTTTCACTTTTTAACAAAAGTTATACATGTGTACTTCCATGTCTAGTCGGATAAAAATGAGTTGACTGGACCCGCTCTTCCAGCATTCCAGACAGCGACCCCCCCTGTTGAAAATTAACAATCTTTCTCTGAACGTTCAATAAAAGTTGAGAGGTCTGTTAATTGCCCTTTCACTGATGATGCACAGAGCAGCCTGGTCAAAAATATACAATTAAGCTACCCTTGTAATCAGTTAACCAACCGACTCCTACTGGTAGCTAATTGATTTTAGCCACGATTAATCCATGTTTCTAGATAGTCACACAAAATTACAAAAGACCTGCCTCTTCCAGCTGTACATCTAAACTCTGAACAACCGTCTCTAAATGAGCTTGAGATGTTAATCCATGCTTGTGTTTCATCTTGTCTAGACTACTGTAATAGTCTGTTCACCTGTCTAAACAGAAAGGAGCTCGCCCGTCAACAGTTGGTACAAAGCTCTGCAGCTAGTATCCTGTCAAGCAGTAACAGAAGAGCCCCCCCGTCTTAAACTCTCTCCGTTGGCTCCCTGTAGCTCATCGTATAAAAACTATGAAATTCTGGTTCTGACATTCAGAGCGCAGCATGAACAGGCCACTCCCTACATCTGTGACTTGATTCGGCCTTACAGGCTTGTAGCCTGAGATCCTCAGAGCAGAATATGCTGATTATCCCTCAGACTCGTTCCAGGACCCGAGGAGACAGATCCTACCAAGACTGTGGAATGAGCGACCACATTACCCACCATCACTTGACTCTGATGATAATGCTTTACAAACAGCAACTCTCAAACAAGGACTCTAGCCACAGTGAGCTGCTGTTAGTGTATGTTGCTAAGATGTACTTCAGAGTTCATCCTCCCTCTCACCGAATGACTGCTGAGGTCGGCACCCCCCATAAGGATGAAGATGGTATAGAAAAAAAATGGACGTATGCTTGGTTTATCCACCATAAATGAAATGACCAGAGCACACAGCCAGTTTCACATTTACACTTTAATTAAAAAACTGACATGTCTAATGTAACAAGACAAAAATAAATACAAAGTGTTTTATCTCTTTAACATGGCCACTTTTTTATAGTCAAAAACAACAAAGTAGAATGCAGCACAGAAAAAGGCAGCGGCCCCTTGCCAAGGAATGATAGGTGCCTTTTGTGAAGTCCGTCAGTATTGTATGGTCAGCTGGGAGTTGGGGAAATGAGGCCTCCTTCCTTAGCCGGACTTAAACAGCAAGATGGCCACCTGCCCTAGGTAGAAGTAAATGAAATGCTTGGTCTCATGAGTGACGTAGCTTCCAAAGTTCCTCCCAACGATGCAGTGCCATGTCGGGTTATACTTCTTGTCAAACTCCTGTGGGGAATAAAAGAGATATTGTGATCAACTACACAGGGAACTATGATTCTTTTAGCAAAAAAGAAAAAAAAAATGCAGTAGTTGTTCCATAGTCGATGAAATTGTGGGCAATATGCTCTGTTGCCTGCACTATACTCTGCCTCACATACATGAAACTAGACTATTAAACTTCCTCCAATAGTTCAGCACATAATAGAATTAAATTACATCAAACATTTAGGTTTACAATCTGGAAATGCGTGCACCCCAAACCCTAAAGGTGCAGCAGTCCCACCAAGGGGGAAAATCGCTTCCTGGAGGCACCATGATATAATCAAGACAAAAAAAGTGCTTCTGTTTTTCCCTTTTAAGGCTATTCTTAAGTAAATTGTCACTCCAGCGTCATAAACCCACTTCTAGCAAAACATACAAAATGTACAGTACACCCAACTGCTTAAGACGGTTTCTATAGTTACACATGATGGTTAAAATGTGTCCGACTCCATGAGAAATGCCACCACGGAGATAAAAAAGTGGGTTAATGGAATCTGCAGGGAAGGCGACGGAAAAAAAAAAAAACTGGACCCTCAAGCAAAACCTGAAGGCACCAAACCAGATGTACAACAATGAGGCGTTGGATGGTTTAGATGGTTGATATTAGTCATGTGCTTTGCATTTCTATCATATTAGCAAAACCTTGTCTGGCCAAGCATAGTATGAGCTAACCGGAGAAGCATTCTTGCTTCTTTTGCAAACGTGGCATCTTTAATGCGTAAGCTTATGTCACTGTGCGGTGCTTTAATTTTGGGTTTTTTTAAAGCAACAATCAATACAAGACCCTTTGAGAATAACACCTTTAAAACGCTGACCAAACCACCAACCCCAAGTACTTTGAATGAGATGCATGCTTTTAATGGATTTTCTTTAAGAGGCAAGGCGAGTTTTTTTTCTATAGCACATGAACAGAACATTAGAAAAAAAACACAGAGGAAAGCATCTATTTTTTTTTTTTTTTTTAAAACAGATTATTTTCATCTGGACTAGGCCTAGAAATTTGAGGAGGACAACTAGCAATCTACTGTGATGGCACACTTAAAAACGACTAGTAGGCTTTGGGCTCTAAATCTGGCTCAAAGCCCTCCTCCTAAACCCAGGCCTGGTCACACTACAAGTAAAACAAAATCTATCACAACCCATTAAACAAGGCAATCTGTTTTTCAGACGTTTTAGAGGATTGTATGTGGACTCGTCCTTGTAGATCTTGGATGCTTCATGAGCATATATATATTTTTACCTTTTTAATGTATGCAGCAATGTCTTTCTCGATGTTGTACTTTTCCAGGGCTTGTGTGGCACACTCCACGGCGTCCTGCTGCATGTCCTCCGACATGTCGGCATTCTTGATCACTGGCTTTCTGTCAGACATGGCGTTGCTCTGGGTGACCAACACACAGCGGATCATTTATCATCCTCATGAGGCCATTGACTCAAACACACACACACACACAATGTGACTGACTGTAGTGCCTGCCTAAGGGCACCATCACTGATCAACAACAGCATCGAGCGAAATAAACCAGTGGATGCAAGATCATAGAAACAAAAACAAAACAAAAAAAGAAAAAAACATTTCTGTTCAGCGACGACACCGTTACATAATAACTGCTACATAATGTTTGATCGAGCCATTTCTACAAGTGTTACATAACTTCCATCAAAAGGCAGTGAGCTGAACGTGCGCTCTGCGTAGTTTCTATGGATACCCGAGACGTTTAAAATTACCGTCTACATTTTTACACCTAGAGTGCGATTAGAGGGTCATGCTAAGACCATAAACTCCAGCGACTCCTTAAAAAAATAAATTAGCCACCGAGGTGAACTCTTTCCCACGGGTTTTAACGTGCAGGACAAAATAAAATATTTTTAAACCCTTTTTACCTTAAGTAATGTGTCATGGGAAGACGGTTTTTTTTTTCTTAAGAGCTATCAACACGCGCCCTCACCAATGATGCCACTGATTAGCTAAAATAACGATAACGTTTAATATGATGAAGAAGAAAAATCGCCTTTCCCAGTAAAAATATATATTTATTGCACACATAATAAATTGAATAACTCAAACACAGCGTCGTATATGCACAAATCGTCAGCCTACCTTCAACTGATGCGTATCAAGCGGTGAGTAGTTTAAATGGGATAAGTGTTGCTAGAGAGACAACTCCCGCGAAGTGGCTGACACAAAAGTGATGTGGGTGTGTGGCGGTAGGATACTGCTGCCTTGACCTCCTCCAATTGGTTGCCGTTAACGTACAAAGCACGCTCATTGGTCAATTTGAGCTTATGTTGCTGGTGTTTCTGGTAGCATTTTATTTCAACCCAGCATGCATTGCGAAACGGACGTTGCCAGGGTAACTTGCGTAAATAACGCGAGTTAACGTGAAGCTAACGCTAGTAGGATATTGCTAAGGAGTGATTTTTTTTTAAATGCAGTAACGAATTGTATTTTTGTATTTGCACAATTTCATTTATACATTTGGTAAAGTTATAAAGTGTATTTGCATTGTTCAGAGGAAACACCTATTTTTCTGTCTCCAAATCTAAAAATCTCGGGGTACTATACTCAGATTTATAGATTATGTATGTGATATCAAATAAAGTTATGACTTTAGAAATCTAAGTGTGTTCAATTTTAAAAAAAATGTTAGCCCTTAGTTTCAATATAATTGCTAAAAGAATTCCTAACACATTTTCCAAGTCAAAATTCAGTTCTTTTCCAAATTTAAATTTCCAAATGCCAGGCTTTAAAGTCAAACAAAAGTATACAACCATTCTCTTGTAAAATGTGCTGTATTCTTAGTATAACCCATTGCTGCATTCATAACAGACACATGCTATATAATAATTATATTACTAATTATTCAATTACTCTAGTCTGGAGGTTACACCTCTGTGTTCAGATTAGCACTTAGTATTTTGTATATAGGATATTGTCTATTTTCTGAAAAGTCACCAAGGTTAAACCAAAAGGCCAAGCATTCATCTAAACTTTCTTTTCTTTGCAATAGATAATTTTATTTTTTTTCTGATTAGTAAAACAAAGCATTGTGTTTAACAATTCTTTATTAAAAAAGGTTACATAGTATAAAGTCAGAGGTCATAGTATAGTCACAGAATTTCAGTAGTTGATCTATGTCTTAAATCTATTATGTCATTATGTGTGCCACACTACAAAAACCTGCATACTGTTTTTGATCGTTGACGTTCATGAAATACCCATTTTTATCGCTCACCTGTTTTGCTCTCTCTCCCTTGTTTTTGAAACCTGTAAGCTAACAATACAATACATTGATCCACATTGATATATGGATTAAATGATTGACAATCCAATTACATCGATGCTATATGGATTAAATGATTGACAATCCAATTACATCGATGCAAAATGAAAATATTGATCCATTTGATAATTTTTAAGGTATGCTTTTATATTAAAATTCAGGAATGAAACCATGGTGAACAGGTAATGTATAATTAAAAAATTAGAAGAATGCTGTTTTTGATATAAATGTCTGATTCATGTAAGAGGTTATGAATAAAAACGTCAAATCATATTTTTGTAAGTTGAAACCAATGTAGATAATAGTGTCAGATGGGTAGATTATATTGAATCAAATCAATCCCATCGATCAGAAATTATCGTATCGTCATCCAAACAAATTGATATAACATCATATAGTGACAAAGCTGGGGAATTACGCCCCTACTGTCAGCACATCCACTGCTCTATTTGCCAGACTTATTAACGAACAGTGTACATGCGATTTATTTTTGCAACCATATGCCTGGCATTCCAGCATGTTTAGATCTATTCCCTTGTTCACAATCCAGGAGTTGGTGCAGTTGGTGTGTCACGATTATGAATGTTCTCACGTGACTGAGTGACAGTGAGATATTTGGATGCCAAGATGACAGCAACCGTGAATCGCACAGAAAGGATAAAAATAATTTTTTAATCTATAAAAAAATTAAGGCGGCCGTTGTTACAGATAAAATGGAAAATTTACAACTTGTTAGACTTTAAATATACAATCTGCAAAAACAGAGATAAAAAGGATAAAAAATAATTTTAAGGATGGACAGATGAACTGAATAAATGGATGAGTAGATGATAGGTCAACATGGATAAATTTAACCCTCTACGGTACGCATAATGATGCCAGTTGGGAAAAAAATGTTTGCGCAGTGGTTAGTGTCCTCCGACCTGTGGTCCTTTGCTGCATGTCTCTCCCCCTCTCCCGTATCCCCTTCCTGTCAGCGCACTGTATGAAAAACAAGTCACTACTGCTGTGAAAACCTAAAAAAAAGAAAAAGAAAAGAATTTTTGGTTGTTTTTTGTTGACATTGCCCTTTTGCAACACTGTGCGATAGTGGAAATGAATGAAAACAAGAGAATTTGGTTTATTATTGTAAAAACCTTTATTTACCAATTTGGCTTATACTCTAAAAAAAGTCCCAGTAGAATTAACGGTAAACAACGCAAATCATTTGAAAGTTAAAAACAATTTAAAAGGCATTTTCAATATTTCATTGGAATTTTTCATTTTCAAGTTTATTTTTTTCATCTGAGTGCCTTGGTGCTGATCTCTTTGCCTTACTGCTTGTGGAAACTGAGGTGTGAGGCATAATTGTGTCTCACACTTCCTGCATTGCACTCTGAAAATACCTGTACAGCCTGGCTATTTATACCGACCCTTTTTTGCCATAACAGCAGGCCAGTGATCAGTGCTCTATACCATCTACATGAAGTGCTAGTTTGGTTTTCTTCCATAAGAAACTAGAAAACACTGTTGCAAATGGAAGAAAAGAGTGTCAAATATAGTCATATGCAATATGGAAAGGACTCACAAAATGCTTTATTACGGCAGAAAAGCAATGCATGCCAGGCTAGTAATACAATGGTAATATTAATGGTAGTGTTACCATATGGCAACATCCACATTTAAACATTATTTAATGATCAAATATAATGCAATAAACCACAGAATAGTGAACAGACCTCATTTACTGCTATTGGTTTTCTTAGGATCCCATCTTACTTTCAGTGCAATACATCTTAAAAGTGGAGTGTGTGTGTGTGTGCAAAATGGCAACATTATACCATAGAGGGTTAAATTTATTGACATGGATGAAACAGATTGATGGGTGGTCAGAACATACTGATGAATATGTTAACAGACAGATTGACGGATGGACTGGTTGACAGATTGGTGGATAAAAAGATTGATGGTAGGATGATTAGATGGAAGCATGGAAAGGCGGACGGATTACCGGACAAAATTATTGATAAATAGTAAATACTACACTTCTATGTGCCTCCATTTATATTATATAAACTGAATAAAAAGCAGTGATTGAAGAGCTTATCTTTATAGATTCACTCAAATAGCATTTACAAAGGAACAAATAAGGTCTGGAAATAATTTTTCATACTACTTTCTTTCTGATCTAAACCTGCAAAAATACCTAAATCATATTTTATAATTTAGCTTAGCAGTGTGTGAGATTTCTAATTGGTGTAGAAATACAGCATTTGGACACCACTAATATAGAAGGTGGGACACAAGAAGACATGCAACCTTTAGATGCATCCTTTCTCGAACACAACTAGATAAAATGGCTGAATTTCATCATTAGCAGTGATCCAGCTCTGCAAAGGTCTGGTAACAAAGCATGTATTTGATTCAGATATATTGGACTCTAAAGAGCTACAGCTGGGCACCTCTGAGCCAAAGGCGAAAAGAGAAAACAGAGTTTAAGCGAAGACCTATGAGTGGTATCTTCAGAGCATGTGGAGCTGAATAGCCCAAACTGGGACTGTGTGACTTCAGCAGGCTCCAGGAACCTTCTTCTGGGATACTTGTCCTAAAGACCATGGTCCTAAACACACTGCTGTGCAGAATGCCAAAACTTCCAGACCAGTGGTAGAGACCATGAGATCAAAGTGGAACAGTTCGTATTAAAAAGGTGTCAAAGGGAATATTCAAATGTGCAGATTTAACATTTATGTGGCAAGCAATTATCCAGCATAAGTATTTATTGCTAAACAAATTTAATTAAGTAGCAAAAAGCAGATGGACATTAAAACATAAATGTGTATACCACTTTATTCCAAATTAATCACAGGCATGATTCAAATGTTCCATTTTCTTCTTAAACCAGTTCTCACACATTTCCAGAAATCCCAACAAAAAACTGAAAGCAACCCCAAACCAGTTTTGCTTACTTCTTGAAAGGACACAATCCAACATTGCATGACATGATTTCTCATCCTAAATGCATTTTCAGTGGAGCGACACTCTCACTTGTTTCAACAACTGAATTACAATATCACTCTTCAACCAGGAACCCAGCCTAATCAGTCATCAATCACATGGCTCATTATTGTAACATTTTTAAAGCGTTTGCCTTAACATAAGTACTACAAACTAAGACACTAATGTACTACAGTAACCAAAAGCAAAAACAAACACTCGAGATGTACAAAAAATGTAACAGACAAATCACTTTAAATGGCTCATATACGGTTGTAACTCCCTTTTTTGGTTTACCAAAAACAGAAGCTAAAAATGAGGTACACAAACCACAGCTGACATGATTTAAAACCGTAAAAATAAAGCAGAAGCACTTTCATGAGACAAGGTGAAGAATTATAAATAAATATTAAGTCCAGCATGTGAGGATCGTGTCAATTCAAGTTGGAAAAACATTTTAACTCTAAAATTAAAATTATTTTCATATTTTGTGAGTTGGAAAAGAAGAAACAGAGAAGATTCTTTGTTTTTTTAATAATCCACGTTTGCAGGACCGTTGTAGGTTTTCCTTCACTCGCTGCGATCCTTCGGCTCTCTATATCTGTACTGGATGTATTCAAAGATGTCTCTCTCACTGTCCACCATCAGAGGCTCCCCTGCAATGCCTACAATGAACAAGTTCTTAAAAATCAGTAAAACGGCTATTGGCTGAAGCAATAGTTGAACAGGGAGTTAAATTTGTCGAGTTGACAGAGACTCACCAGTGACACCAATTGGCCTTATGGTATACTCATTTAGAGTAAAGCCCTTCTCCAGAGCGTGAGTCCTCATATTCTTATTAAAGATGTCACTTCCAGTGAAATACAGAACTCCACAGTAGTACTGGTCCTTGGGAATTAACCTTGGAAGAATCAAGTAAGATTGGATAAAAAAAAAAAAAAAAACAGATTTTTATTCTAAATGGAAGCTCAACATAGTTTAGCAAAATATGGATTTTAAATTCTGTTGGTTTCCCAGCATTCAATAGCCAAGCCTCCTTTATCTACTTAAAAAAACAATTTTGATCTTTTGATCTTCTATAGCTCATTCTTTTCTTATTCCACCCATATTTGTCTTCACTGACTATATTGTTTCTTCAGAAGGTATTTGGGCTTGTCCATGAAGGGAGGTATAAATTTAGGATGGTAGAAACTGTAACACCGGTGCGGGTTCCAATAGGACTATAACGTCAAGCATACATCCAAACTAATTTCAGAAGCCTTCCTGAATGGCCTTGTTATCCAGTTTCCTGCCAGAAAATCCAACCAATTTAAATAAGTTGTCTATTTATTAACAGAAAAGTGGTCAAAGAATCCTTCCACAATTATGGCCGAAGACTGTCGATGACTACAAACGTGTGATTTCTCTGCATCTAGCTAAAAGACATTTAACCAAATAAGGGTGGTGGTGTATGTATATATCGGAGCTTGCGTTTGGAGTTTATGATTACAGAAAGCCTAGAAAAAATGTTAAGATTCATATAACTTCTTTTTTGAAATCACCTATCCACCCTTAAGGCATTGTTAAAGGAAACAATCTGAAATTCATACTCAAGTGTTTATAACGTCCTGACCAGAACTATATCTGATGAATATGCTACATAATATTTGACAGAAAAGGGTTTACCTAATATCTATACGCCTGTGAAGATGTTCTTCCTCGTCATCATCATTCTCCTGGAGCTGGCAGACTCCCTAAACAAACAGAGGCAGTACATCATGAGAAAAGTCACGCACTAAAGAGGATGGGTCCAATTACAACTCCTAACTTCATTACCGATCAACAGATCAGGATACATACAGCTGACTGCATCTAAAGTAAAATAAAAAACTGAGGCTCACCATGAACTTGGTGTCTCCTTTAGACAGAGTGTCGGTCACAAATCCAATGGACTCCAAATGATCAACCACACCATGAAGAAGCTTGGGCTGGAAACAGAGAAAGTTAAATTAGTTAACAAACGATGCCATCTTTACCAACGTGCTTCATCTACTTCAGACTAAATAAGCAACAGAATATGTTTAGGTTTTACCTGCTTCTCTGTTTGAGAAGTGTAATTTGGGTGAGTCAGCAAAATATCAATATCACCGCTCGATGCTGCGCCTGGAAATTATAAACATAATTTTAAAAAGATGAAAGAGATTTAAGACTTATTATCCGTTTGATGTCGTTACCTCTCCTGTAGCTTCCACAAATCGTTCCGATGTATTCTGGATCAATTTTCTTTAACTCCTCCAAGATAAGAGTCTTAACAATAAAAACAAACAACCAACCCAAGATTATAGTTGAGAGAACTGTAAATACAGTCATAGAACAAAACATCAGAACTTCTGAAAAGTATAATAACCTCCATCTTTTCCATTTCAGCTCTTGGGATCCTTTTCTCAAATTCTTCAAAGTACCTAAATGCAGCACAAGAAATAATTTAAGCACTTTATGTTCTAACAAGACAAATAAAAGTTATAAGTCCCAAATATTAAACCCAATGAACTTTCAGACAAACTTACTTGAGTCCGATCTTTTGGTGGTGATTTAACTTGTGCTCTACCTTTTTCAAATCTAAAAGGAGTTATGATATAAAATGATATAAAAACCAACACTTAAACGTTCCCTGCAACCAAAGCTTTAAACATGCAGCATCTTTGGGTCATGTTTAGCATTATTCTGGTGAATTTAAAACATTAAAAGAATTGTGATATACGGTGTTGTGCAACACAAACCATCCAACGTCTTCACTCCTTCCTCAAAAAACTTCCTGGCGGCAGCAGGCCTAACAGGCAAGACCAACACACATATATTTTAAGAAAGAAATATAATATAATGCATCTTAAAAGTCATCAGAAGCGCCCGTCGAATTGGTATATTTGGTAATATTACTAACATACCCAATTCCAGTGACTCTGGTGAGGAAATTTATGGAAGAGCTGGTGTCGTCATTTCGGATCTAGATGAAAATAAGTAAATTACTGGTCGGTGCAGTAAAATTTACAAATATTGTTTACATGGTGAGCAAGGGAGCTTATTCACTTCAGCCTTTACTGGTGGAGGATTCTGACTCCATGATAATCAAAATTGAATATTGCGTAAATGTGAACTTTTTTTTGCCAGTAATTTCAGAAAGTGAAACTCATTATATAGAGAGTCATTACACAGAGTGTTATATTCCAAACTTTTTTCTTGTAATTTTGATGATTGTTGCTTATATATAATGAAAACCAAAATTCAGTGTCTCAGAAAATTTGAATACTGTGAAAAAGTTCATTTTTGGAAACTCATGGTGTCACACTCCAATAAGTTTATCAACTCAAAACAGCTGCGAAGGTTTGCTGAGCCTTTAAACGGTCTCAGTCCGGTTCAGTAGGCGACACAATTATGGGGAACACTGCTGATTTCAAGATGCTTTAGAAGATGGTTGTTCACAGGGTTCTGCATGCAAGCATGTAAAACAGGAAATTGAGTGGAAGGAAGAAGTGTGGTAGGAAACGTGCACGAGCAACAGCCTTGAGGTTTGTCAAACAAAATCCAATCAAGAATTTGGGGGAGCTTCAGAAGAACGGACTGAGGCTGGAGTCAATGCCTCAAGAGCTACTATCCAGGCGAATCCTAAACATGGGCTACAAGCATCTGACCTGGGCTAAGGAGAAACTGGACTGTTGCTCAGTGGTCCAAAGGCCTGTTTTCAGATGAAAGTAAATTCTGCATTTCATTTGGATTCATGGTCCCCAGAATCTGGAGGAAGAGTAGAAAAGTCATAGAACCCACGTTGCTTGAAGTCCAGTGTAAAGTTTCCACCGTCAGTCATGGTTTGGGGTGCCATGTCATCTACTGGTTCTGGTCCACTGGGTTTTCTGAAGTCCAAAGTTAATGCAGACATCTACCAGGAAATTCTAGAGCACTTCATGCTTCCCTCTACAGACAAGCTGTATGGAGATGCTGGTTTCATTTACCAGCAGCACTTAACACCAGACCACACTGCCAAAGGTACCAGAAGCTGGTTCCCTGACTCTGGTGTTCCTGTTACTGATTGGCCAGCAGATTCTCCTGACCTGAACCCAGTAGAAAATATCTGGGCTGTTGTCAAGAGGAAGATGAGAAACACCAGACCCAACAAGGCAGATGTCTGAAGGCAGCTTCAATTACACCTATGCAGGACCACAGGCTGATCGTCTCTATGCCACGGCGCATTGATGCAGTCATTTATGCAAGAGAAGTCTTGAGTGCATAGAAATGGACATACTTCTCAGAGGCCTGACGTTTATGCTTAAAACACCCATTTCTGGTCTAATGTCATATTCTACTTATCTGATACACTGAATTTGGGATTTTCGTTACCTGTGAGCCATAATCATTAAAATTAAAAGAAATAAAAGCTTGAAATATTTTACTCTTTGTGTGATGAATCTGTAAAAAAATAAACGTTTCACTTTCTGGAATGACTGGATAAAAATATTGCACATTTATGCAATATTATATTTTTTTGAGTTGTGCCTGTATTGTGGTGGTTGTCTACTTTTGATTTACTATTTACTATGTTGAAAAATAAATCTGGTTTCACTTATGGCATAAAGTCAAGTTGCAATAAAATACACCGTGGAATGAGGCAAGTATTCCCCAACACCCAGACTCACCTTTTCAAGTTTTCTTAGTTTGCCAGTCTGCAAGAATTCATCAATCTTTTCAGCTATTTTAGCACCAACTCCATCCTGTTGAGATGTAAAAGTGAACATAAGCGCATGTGCTGCTACTCTGACTAATAATTTCTGTTATACTCTAAAAGCAGTACACATATTCTACCTGTGGACAGATGAGTATCGACATAAAGCAGATATGAATTTAATGTGGAGTCAAAAAGATGTGTGTTATCCATTTAAAGCTAGTAATGAAGAAACCTCTTCCAACTCATATGTCCATTCTTGGTGTTCATTGCTTAGACACTATTTATGGTTAGCCATATACAAATGTTTGATGAACCCGTGACAACACCGCACACATTCAGAGTTGAAGCAATATATTAACTTTATGGTTTTTTTTTCAATGTAATTCAAGCATCCAAGCTTTACAACTATCAACTTGGCGGTGATGAGCCTTTGCATAGAGAAGATAGTATGTAACGTTATCGCACTATAACATAGCCCACTGTCATCAGTCAGCTCTTGCCTGTATTGTTTCACTTTTAAAATAAAATTAGTATTAGGACACTATAGGTAATGTATTTAACACATACCAGCTTCTTGGCTTCTTCTCCATTCTTAATCTTGTGAGGGTACTTGGCGATGGTGGATGCTGCTTTCCTATCCACGACACATAATAAGAACATTATGAACTGGCAAAAAGAAGCATTTAAACAGAAATCGAGTCATTTTAACTTGGATAATGTAAAAGAAAGCTGCAGCGCCTCTTTTCTGCATCTTTCAAGTTTGATGTCCTTGAGCTCAGCTGTGAGGCTCCTGATTCAATTACTCTCTACTGGGAAATAAACAGAGAATCCTGAATTTACAAGTAAACAAAGTTTTAGTAATAAAATTATGTCAATAGTCTAAACTTCTGGTCCAATTGGTAATTTGGGAGAGTGAAACAAACTAGTTTACAACAGCCTGACCATTGTCAACATGAAGCGGCTAAAGGGCAATTCCACCACTTTTTTCACTACCATGACCATCTTTAATCGGCTCTAGTTTAAAAATATGTATTTTAATTGACCCACCATCCATTGAGAAAATTTGTCACTGTAAACCTAATCAATAAAAAAAAGATAAAATAATCTTAAAGTGTTGAAACTGACTTTTTTTAAAATAAATAAATAAATAAACGTTTTTTTGTGCCAATGCTTAAACAGCTTCCAAGGAGCCAGCCTAGCTTGCCATCTGTTCATGTATCCTCAGTCAAACTGTCTTACTTTTTGGGGGTACTCTGAACCAACCTTTGGTTGGAAATATAAGTGAAATTAAAGTTTTCACAAACTGGGTTTGAAAGATTCTGCTATTAGTGTAGAATAACCTCGTCCAGGTTATTCTACATCGGCTCTAGATCTCCAGACTGTTCCAGAGCGTCACCCCCCACACGCTAAAATATAGAAAGCTTTCTTGATGCTTTGGGTTTTTCAAGTTTTAAACTGACCCACCCCCTTAATCTGTAAACCTCTTCCCATTTTTTTTTAACATTCTTTGACTGTGATGTGGCAGGTTATTATTGGCTTTAAACTTAATAGAACCTGTTTGTAGATTAACAAGGTCAAACGTGATTCTATAAATAATGAGTTAGTGTGATCCAGATGTTCAACTTTGTTATCTCATTGCTCCTCTTAGTAATTTGCTTACTGGTTATATTAGTTTTGTTGCTCCAAATGTTGGCACATAAAGAGTAAAACTAAGGAACAATAGACAATGTGGAGCAATTTGTGACCTATAACATCTTAGCTTTGGTTTAGTTTATCATCAATAAGTACATCAAGAAATTTATTTTTTATACATTATTTCAATATTCACCCTACTTACCTACAGACTGAGTTCCATGTTTCATTTATAATGACCGAACAACATTTTTTTTTTTTGGTTTTGTTTAGGTGTAAGGACAGTTTGTTTCCATCAAACCATATTTGTAGACTACTTATTTCAGTCATTTTCCTACATCATTTCCAGCACAGAAAATAATTGTCATCTGCAAATAATACCAGTTCGATGTTTTTTTTAAATACTTTTCCATAGGTCATTTACATGCAGTATAAAGAATTGCAACCTCAGCACCAACCTCTGAGAAACCCCACAAGCAAATCATGAATTATTCTATTTGTAATAAATCATTAATTTGTGTATTTCTAATACACAATTACTGCATTATCAATGTTTCTCTTGCCCAAAGATGTTATTCCTTCAATAGCATCTAGTTTGGCTAGTGCTGTTGATAATTTTGATCTGAAACCATATTGACTTTTGCTAATTAAATCACATTATTCTAAAAAGAAATATAAAAATTTTATTAAAGGGATTTTTGTAGGATCTATGAGAGAAGCATGCCTATAGTTGGTAAGTTTTAGAGTAAGGAAGCTACTCTATGCAACACAACCACAGAATGCGAATTTTCTATTTCCGTCTGTAAATAAAAGCAGAGGCTTTTGAGAACTCACCTGTAAGCATTGTACTTGTGTATTGCCCTGTTGACATTTTTCTCGTAGTTGGCCAGCTCTGTAACCACAAGCAGCTTTAAGACACTGGGTGCAATCACATGCCATATAATTTTGGAAACACGCAAGTAAAAAAACAAAAAAAAACAAAAACAAATGAAACCCAAATGATTTAAAACCATGCAACAGAAAATAAATAACGATGAAGACACGTTTATCAGTACATTACTCATAGAAAGCAGTCCTGAAGGCACTTTAAACAGCCAAAGCACTGCAGCTGTCAGGCTAGCTAACTGCTGAATGAACCTAACGTCACGTACCGACAAGAAAGTCGGTAATTCCCTCATTTAGGGACTCCTGTGGCGCTTTTCTCTTGCTCATTGTAGATTACGAGAACTACAAAGTGTCGTCTAAGAGCCAGTCGGCTTTATTATCACGCAGAAGTGAGTCGCTCTTTGTAACTTTAGCTAGCAACTTGCTAACACTTTAGCCACCTCTACTAATGCTAAACAATGACCCATACTACGTAGAGGGGGGTTGGAAACGCGGAAATACGTCATCACCCCCAAGTGACAACGCTTTACTCTTCCTCTTATTTTTATTCTGAGCTGGCTAGTAACTACTTACATTTACCTAGTTACGTCTTCTTGAGTGATGTTTTGAGCAAAATGTACTTTTAGGAGTAGTTTTACTGTACTGTAATTTTTACTTTTACTTGCGTTACTCAAGTATCGCTACTTGAGTAAATTTCTGACTACTCTACTTACTGCGAGTAACTTCATGCATAAAGAACAGACTTGTTTAAAACAAAAAATGCATCACAGAGAGAAAAAAAACTAGAGTTTATGTAAAAATGAGACTTACTCATTTGTACACAAGCTTTATTTAAATGTTATTTTCTCAGGGGTCACCAACCTTTCTGAAACTAAGAGCTACTTCATGGCTGTTGTGTCATACGAAGGGCTAGAGTCAGAGTTCACCTTAACTTTATGTAAAATTGTTTTGTCTTTAAAATACCAGAATTTGCACATACCCTTACATTCTATCTATCTGATTACATATTTTTTTTTTAAATATTAAATCATCAGCTGTTGTGATTAGTTACTCAGTATTTGAGTAACCTTCTTACTGAATACCTTTTTACTCTTACATGAGTAATTTCTAGGCTGACAACTTTTTACTCTTACCTCAGTAAAATTTTTTGGCTACCCCACCCACCTCTGTTTTTATTAGATACCACCAACTTTCTACTTCGGTCATGTTTTTATAGTTAGATGTTATCACCAAAAAACAAAAACAAACTAACAAAAATGTAAAGAAAAATGGTTGATTGATTGATTTCCATTTCAAAATACCAAATGTTACAATGAAATTTAAGTATTTTTTGTTTTGTTTTGCTAAACAATAGTAATTTAGTAGGAAAACATTTGGCAATGTTTTCTTTTCAAGGGTAACCGGTGGAGAAATTCTGTGACCTTCGCGTACTGTGACTGTAGATGGCGCTGTTTCATCATGTGCGCCTCAAAGATGTCCTATCCAAAAAAAACCAAAAAAAAAAAACTAAGCAATTCAACATTGATATGAATAGAAAATGCACACCTAACATTTTGACGAGAATGGTGCATAAGTATTTTTGAAATGCCCAATTTTCAAACTTATTTTTTGTTTTTTTCATTTATACCGATAAAGAGAAAATCCAATCAAACAGAGCATGAAGAGACATGTTTTTAGTTCAAGGCCGATTGTGATAATAATCAGTTATCATAAAGCATATGGAAATAACTATAGTAATCAGCAACAAAACAAGTCCAATCACAGCTAATACGACAGCTGTGGATTTTTATTTCAGATTTACAAAACATTGACAGTTGCTTTCAAAAGTGTACACAATCGTGTTAAAATACCAGGCTTTGATTAATGATTCTAAAACATTTTGCACAGACAATGTAACATAATATCTGCATAATTAAATACAATTTTCAATAAAAAAATAAAAAAAACCTAACAAACCTGAAATAACCTGGTTGCATACATGTGAACACCCTTAAACTAATACTTCATTGAGGCATCTTCTAATTTAGTTTCAGCGTTCAGTCTCACCTTCATCAGTTCACACCTACAAACAATTCCAGTGAGTCTTAACAATTTGAAGGAGAGTTTAGCTGCTCCTTGTAGGATTTTCTTGGCAAGTTTCTCATTTGGATCCGATAGTTGAAGCCACATTTTTCGGATGGATTATCAAGGATCAAAATGATGTTTCTGTACAAAGCTATCCCTCAGGAGAGGGGAAAAACCATCCAGGAATCAAGCAAAGAGGTTGACAACAAGAGTAAAAGAGCTGCAGGAAGTTAGTGCTGGTTGTGTGCATCCTGTATCTTCCATATGTCTGGATAAAGGAGTACAGTTTCAAAACAGAAGCCTTTTCTTCTAAATTAAAGTATTGAGTCCTGGCTAAACTCTTGAGCAACTTTGAGAAAGACTGAGTTATGGTCTGATAAAGCCAAACTTGAACTTTCCAACTCAATATAGAAAGGTTTAGCACAAAAACATGGCACATTACCAAAATAACACCTAACCCACGTGAACTATGGTGGTGGCAGCATCATGCTCTGCGGTTGTTTTTGTTCAGATGGAACAAGGACTATTATAAAGGTGGATGGAAGTATAAATATAAGTATAAGTTCTCACTAAAACCCTTCTAATGTTTGAAAAAAAAGTTGTAAAATGGAGAAGGGTATTATTTTCTAACAATATATTGACTTTATTGGAGGAATAGACATGTTTTGGAAGGCCTAGTCAGAATTAGAGGTAACTAAACACCAGAACAAGATGTGAGAGAAAATCTCTGGTATCAGTTGAAGAGTACAAAGATTTGCTCTCATAATTTGACAGGTATGGAGAACGTTTGAAGAATAAAGTACGCAAATATTATCAGGTAAAGATATGAGAGGCTGACGGACTCCTGTAAAACAAGACTGAGTGCTGAAATGAAATCAAAGGTGGTTCGACAAAGTGTTGAATTGAGGATGTGTACACTTATGCAACTAGGTTATTGCACATATACTTACATCTTTTATATATATACATACATATATATATATATATATATATATATATATATATATATATATATATATATATATATATATATATATATATATATATATATATATATATACATTCCACTGTGAGTTGAATTCTACAGGATAAATGTGACTTTATTCTAGCTTTATTTTCATAGGAATGTGTACACTTTTGAGAGCCACCATAGCTCTTAATTCGTACACAGGACGACAGCATATTCATCAAGAACTAGCAATTTCTAGTATTATGTTAAAGCTATTGACTTTGAGCAACCTTCAAAATGTAACATTCTGAAATTACTATAAAAGTTTTCATATTAAAAAAAATCCATCCTCAACAATAAATAATTATATTTTCCATAAGAGTGTATTTTGATGTTAACATCAAAATATTTGTTTTAAATGGCTAATTTACAGGGGAATCTCATCCTCCTTGTGTGCTAGGAGTTAATTTTGACGTAAACCTTATCCCTGGAGAAAATTTTTATGGCCTCCTCAATTTCAGAGAGCCTACAGTCAAGCTGAGCCCGGCGTGTGCGAACACTTAGACTGTCGGCCTTTAAGGGGAGGGAGAGCAGCTTGGTCACCAATGAGCGGTGGGCTGAGGGGAAAAAAAGAACAGAATTTCCAGTGTGAATACTTCTGCACGTGCTCCATAATGTACCTGAAGGTAACGCTAGATTTATTTATCTGAAGGAGACCTACTGTCTTTCAGAGACTTGAGTGTCTCCTGTCTCTCGCTCTCAGGCATCAACGTGTGACCAGCTGGGACCGTAGGGTCAGGTGCATTCCTCTTCTTCTCCTCCTCCTCTTTCCGCCACTGCTCCTTTCTTTCTTCGAGACTGTGTAAAGAATGGCTTCGGGTCATTTCGCCCCCCCACACCAATTTATACACCCAACATATACCCATGTCTCTTCCTACTTCCATTTAGTTTGTGTATAGAAACCATTTTGAACCATTGTACAAAAACAATTGTGTATTGGTTTGTGTATATATATATATATATATATATATATATATATATATCTCTATCTATCTATCTATCTATCTATCTCTCTCTCTCTCTCTCTCTCTCTCTATATTATATATATATATATATATATATATATATATATATATATATATATATATATATATATATATATATATATATATATATATATATATATATGTAGAATGTGTTGTTTAAGTGTTCCCTTTATTTTGTTGAGCAGTATATATTATTAAAACGTGCCCTGTCTGGCAGTGTAGCATTAAGAATTGCTGTCTTAATGCCACAAAGAGCCCGCATTTACTTCACAAGTGGAGCCTTACTGCTTTCGCTATAGTTGTCCACCTGATGCATATGCAGAAAACTTTATTGTACATTATCTTGGAATTATTTTAAATTCAATGGACACGGAAAAGTTAAAGAGAAAGAAAAGGAAGAGAGAAAGGTAAGGCAAACCGGAAAAGGGACAAAAGTTGACAAAAATAGAGCAGAGGAAAAGGAGGGAACAAGATAACATCCTCGGAGTCTGCTTCTACGCCTGCAGGATGAGATACAAAAAGAACAACGAACCCAACCAAAAAGTATCACAGGTACAAACAACCAACGCCTTGATAACATCACTGAAAACCGAGACCCAACATCCAACCCAAGTCCAGACCCCGGCTAGATGGCCCACTCCTCCTACAAGCCTCGAACTCCAGATGACAATCAGAAAACAAGGGTGTGAAAACACCCCAAGACTGCCTCCGCCTGCTCAAATGTTGTATTGCTGCATGTTGCTGTCACATGCGTTTAAAACTGAGATGGCTGGAGAAGGGCACGCCCAGCACAGCCCACCCATTCTCAGGAAAGCAGCCAGCACACACGGTCGCCACGAAACAACCCGCAGCAGACGGTTAAGTATGACTAGTGACTAAAGAAAAAAGCAATGCCTGTAAAAAAATGTCTAAAAACATCAACTTTAAAGTTCTTAAGGTGAAATATGACAAAGTAAATACAATATAGAAACTCACTATAAATTATTTGAGAGTGGTTAGAAATAAGATAAAATATGGTGTTAAAATACTCACTACTGAGGCACTTGGCCCTTGACTGCACTGGGGACGGGTTTGTCCCTGAGGTTTGTCAGTGACTGTGAACGACGAAGGGTCGTTTTTCCTGCAGCCCGGGCATTATGTTTCACAAAGTCTATAGTCTGACCTTGCACCTGAAAACGTAATTTAAAAAAACAGATGATGTAGCAGACATCGGTCTGGCTTTATTTTCTCATTGCAATCAATTTGTCCTCCTGAATTATTTTCAAAGAAAATATATCTCCAGACATTTTAGCCTGGCATAAAACAAACACTGAAATAAATGCATATGAACAAGCTATTACCTCGAGGATCGTATTATAATATTAAGAAAACGTGATTTAGTTAAATCCCACCATGAAGTCATGGTCCTGTGTAGAACTAGAGGGGGCTGGGCGCTGCAAAGCCACAGTGGAAGGGCGTGGTAACGTGGACGGGCCACCTTTAGAGTGGGCCTTTAGAAACTTTTGACACTCAGGCTTCACAGATGGACTAGAAACCTGAGTGAAGTAACACACGGGTTAAAACATGATGAGGAAAAATACGATTATATCAGATTTCTGTTTGAAGTATACAGTCCTTGCCTCTAAATGAGTCATCACCCTAGACGGGACGTTCTGGTATTTTGCGGAGGTCCATAGAGCTTTGACTGGGACGGGACGGGTCTGGGTTCTCTCAGCCTCCTGTTCTTTGCAGCGTCTCTGGATCTCCCGGAGTCGACGTACATTCTCCTTACCAAAGTCATGTACTTTCTGTTCTACGAGGACAACACGGTTTTCCATTATAATGCATCCAAGACATTTAAAACATCAAAAACGGTTTACAAAGTTTACAACGCAAATGAGGTTGTTGAAATCGAGTCCTTACTCTGTTTGGGAACAGGAGTTCCAGAGAAGCCCTCGAGTTTTAGCAGCTCTCCCACGATCCCTCTCTGTCCATGTTCCAGAATATGAGTAGCGTTAGGGCCAATGCGGGGGCGGCAGGATGGTGTGCGAGCACTGTAGCTGTCTGGGTATAAGACAGGATCTGGAGCAAGTGGACCCAGGAGAAGGGCCACTGTCTTATCATGGTTTCCTTCTAAACGACCACGAGCTGGAGGAGGCAAGAATAGCATTTTTTTAACAAAAAGGTTTTGTATATAAAACACTTGAAGTTTTTTTTTAAGATGAGCTTTCTAAACACTGTATGCTACAGTGTCTTGCAAAGTCTTAATCCCCTCAAGTTTTTCTGTCACACTACAACCACAAACTTTTTAATTTGTGGGACAGACCAACACAACAGTGTGATGTGTGTATACATGTTTGCTAAATCTTGTTTATCAAAGCACCTGCATAAGTCAGCCCCTGTTTGAGTCCATAAGAGTATTGCCTCTGCAGTTTCTACCTAAATGAGGCTCCCTTCTTTCCAATAATGACAGTTTTATAAGCATGTCACCAGGGGCGGACTGGGACAATAATTCAGGCCGGGAACTTCATACCGTCTCAGGCTACGCCACCACCAGCATAACCTTAGAACCTGCAGGTGTGTTTTGTGCTCTTACAAGGTTAAATGGTACTTGTACTTGTATTGCACCCCAAAGCGCTTTACATCACAGTCGGTCATTCACCCATTCACATCCTGACGGTGGTGAGCTACGCTAGTAGCCACAGCTGCCCTGGGGCAGACTGACAGAGGCGAGGCTGCCACACATCGGTGCTGGCGGTGGTACCTGAAGGTTCCTGCTCTGGCTCCTTATTGCAACACTTTTCACCACCTCCAGACCAGCGGGAGCTTATTGCAGCACTACTGCTGCACTGAACTGACACTGCTTTCTTGTAAAAAATGTATTCAAACCTACTTAATTTTTTAATTTTTCTAACTGACTTTTTAATGCAATAGCTATATTTGCATAACAACAAATATATTCTTAAACTCAATGGGATTTAACCAGGTTAGACAAATGGTAAAATACAATAATATAAAAATGATTTCAGTATTTAATATTTAGCATTTAATTTCTTTTCCATTTGGCTCTTTGTTAACCAAATTTTAAAATTCTCAGTACCTTAAAACCTTTGTTTAATTGAGTCAGTTTTGACCCTTGGTCCCTCACAGTGAGACTAACCTCCGTATTAAACTATTTCACTTTTCACTGTTCACCTCTATTCACTGTTTATATCTAGCCTGCTCCCTTGTGCAAATGACTTCAGTTTAGTGCACTTTGCTGCAGTGCTTTTTCTTATTCAGCCTCTCCCTCTCTGCTCCCCTTTCTTGTTTTAAACTTTCTCGCTCCATTTTACATATCCTTAAAGGGGCGCTACACGCAACTTGCTGTGTAGCTCTCTGCACCGCATTTGATGCATTTTTCCAAATTGCAAATGGAGTGGAGATTAGGACTGGACGATAATTTAATAATAATATGTATCGATCCATAGACGTATATCGATGATAGATAAAAAGGGTCAATAAAAGTTAAATAGAATAAAAGTTTTCCATGCTTATGCATTTTGGCTATGTAGGTTATTATTACAGTCATTACATCCTCCTAACCAATCACAAACACAGCTCCAGGTATGCTCCGCCACCTTCAAAACGTTCAGAGAGCACATGTTTTTTTTTCTTTTTTGGTAAAAACTTGGTTGAAAAAAGGGTTGAGTTTGAATTAAGTGTTTTGTGTTATGGATCTAAAAAACAAGTCGCTACACAACAGCATAAAATGACCAGGGTGGTACTTAAAATATACGTTTTGAACTTAATGGTATCGATATCGATCAATATGATATCTATTTTATCGATATGCTTTTTTTACTATATCGTCCAGCCCTTGTGCATATTCTGATATGATATTCAAATCTTTGCTCTGTCTGCAGGGGAGCATGACATGATGAAGCAGCAGCTGTCTGTGAGACTGACTGACTACAGAGGTTGAAAGGGAATCACGGCTCCCTCAAGTCGCCAACAACACAGAAAAAAAAGTTGAGAAGTTGCTTTTTTGAAAATTCATTGTGGAGCAGGGGTCTAAAATGTCGCTGACAACAGCGCTGCTGTTCCAAAGAGCCTCAGCAGCCTCGGAAAATGAAAGGAGGGGGTGAGTCTGTATTTTCGCTCTTGCAATCTGGGGAATTTTAGACAGGCAGATACCCAGTGAGCCGCATGAACATCATGATTATTATTTTTTTAATCATGGCCGGGCCACGCCTTCCGCCAGTCCGCCCCTGCATGTCATTATTTCACACAAGATGCAACGAACACAACTATCGGACGGCATCTCACCTGAAGCAGGTCGTTTGTAGTAGTGAGGGAGCAGCGAGGGATCTGGGGGGATTGGCCCAGATATTGTGGAAGGTCCCTCACACATTTGAAAGGGCAAAAAACGGCTGAACAACAGAAAGAAACAGTTTCAGGTAAGAAACAATAAAAAATAAAAAATAAATAAATAACGCCTGAGAAATTAAAGACTATCAACGCCTCTTTGAGCAGTATGATGTAAAATATTATACGGTCGAGGCATCGAACTTACTATAAAGTCACTGTCCGAACTATTTAGGGCTACAAATCCCACAATCGGATAGGACGATGTTAAATAATAATAATGACTTAAAAATTTACGTATGAATGTAGCTACGTAATTGCCCTGCTTCGTATGGCTACTAAACGTCAACCATTAGCTATTGTTTGCCTAATAACCACACACTCTTTTCGGCGACAGTCACTACGTATTACAGATTAAGAGGATCGAAAAAACAACAACATTGCGTTCCTTAAAGCCTGCAAACGGTCAAAGTAAATAAAATAAACGTGTTTACCCCTTAAAACCCAGACCTTTTTTTTAATCGGCGGAGGATTTTGTTCAGGCGCACCGACGACGCCGACGTATCGCCACTTGTTGTCGAATTGATCACCATGGCAACGGAGCACGCGCAAACAGACCGAGACGAGACAGGAGGACAACGAGCGCACGGGATTCAGCTGTTTGGCGAGAGACACTGGGGAATCACGCGTGAAAACACAAAGTGGATCAATTTAAAGGTATAAACCACGTTCGCCAACTGATTATCTATCCGTGGGGCCGAACACGACGTGATCTCATTGAGGAGGAGAGTTCTTCAGTCTTGAGTACTGTCTGTCAGGCGCTGCAAGGGAGGTTTAAAGCAAAACACACACACACACACACACACACACATATATATATATATATATATATATATATATATATATATATATATATATATATATATATATATTATAACAGATAACTGCAAAACATGTAAAGTGAACTTTTATTCAGTCTTGTTGTTCAGGTTTTGATGTGATATCATACCATTTGCCTGAGAGTAGTAGTTTAGAAAGTTGATGGGCTTGTAAGCATTATCTAACAAAATTAGGAAGAGCCCTGTTTTTTTTGTGAGTGCACTGTCATAAGACGAAATACACTGTGGACTTTTTATCACTGATTACATTTTGTTTACATCGGCATTATTCACCAATTAGCCACCGGCGCACTCAAAGTGAATGACACTGATTATTTCTGGAGCTGTTTGTAGGTGGGACATATTGGGTCACAAGTGACTATTAGGGATTTCAGTTTTAGAGTGGTCTAATTTTAAGTGCTTGACAAATAAGAGCATCTCCAAAATCGCAGTTAAAACCTATCAAAAGTGATCCAAGAAAAGCCACATGGTGAACCACTGACAGTGGAACTAAAACTCGGTACAGGATTAATTTACTGTTAAGAAGATTATCTCAGCAGCTTTGGCAGGCATTTTCACAAAAGGTTTTTCTTTATTTCATGGTTGGGGCATACAGGTGCTGGTCAGAATTTCAGGAAAAAGTTATTTTTCAGTCATTTCATTCATAAAGTGAAACTTGTATATTATATTCATTAATTACACACAGACTACTATATTTCAAGTGTTAATTTCTTTTCATTTTGATGGTTATAACCAGTGGTGGAGCCAGGCTTTTTAATTTGAGGGGGGGACAAAGGTTATCTAACTAGATCCAGTTAAGAAAACAACCAACCTCGTCATCACAAGTGCACCTTTAAACCAAAGTACTACATCAGCTAAAATTATTTCTTAACTGAACCCCTCTTTCCTTTAGGAGGGCAAAAAAAAAAAAAAAAAAAATCCCTTGACCATGGGTGTCAAACCCATTTCTATATTGGGCCACTTTGGCATCATGAAGTCATTAAAAGGACCGGTTGCAGGTGTATAGGTGACACTTGATTTCATAAATTTATTCCAGTTCACATAAAATGTAAAAAAAAAAAAAAAAAAAAAAAAGCACAGTAACATAAAATTAGCACCCCAAGGCCCAGTTTAAACAGTTTATCTGCAAAAAAGTTGATATTGTGGTGAGTTAAACTTTAAACTCTCTTTTTCTCTTTTTGGAAATTTCTGGGTTGTTTTAATGTGTTGTGGGAAAACTGACATCTAGTGGCAGAATGGTGTTACTACACAGTCAACATTCGCTACAGGAGGCACAGTTTTAGCCACTTTATTCACTTTAAAAGGGTATATGTTTCTACTTTATGACATGATGTGCCTTTTTTGGCTCTTGAGGGCCGGGTAAATTGCCTTGACGGGCCGGATGCGTCCCGCGGGCCTTGAGTTTGACACATGTCCTAGATCATTAAGTCAGATTTACCGCATAAACAAATAACAAAACACAACTTTACATTCTTTAATAAATGGGTCTCTGCTTAAACTGCGGTGAGCCAAAATGCACACGGTTCATGCACACAACTCAGTCAAGTTTAGTGCTCACAAGACCTTGAAGAGGGGGGCAAAATGTTTTTTTTTTTTTTGCAGGTCTACTTAGAAAATACATTTTTCCATCTTTAGTCCAAACTTCAACTATGATATATTCCAAGTCAATGAGCCTATTTGTCAATGTCTTTTCAAACATATGCTGGTTTATGATATGTTTTCAAACTTTCATTCTTTTTTTCAACTCTCTTCATTGCCTCTGGATAGCTTATCTTATTGATTGTTTTAACTTGTTGAATTTCTACCGCCCTTTTCCTGACTTCACATTCTCCATATGTCACTGTGCTATCCACCGCAGTTACAGCACTTTTCCTGCACATCATCTTCACATTCTTTGAATGTATGATCAGCACCACATTTGGGACGCCTCTAGTTTGCCTTTCAGTTGGCAGCTGTGTGCCCATATCTTTGACCTCTTCAATTCTAGAAACACAGCATAATCATTCTTCTTATTCGGATGCCAAACATTAGTGGTGCAAACCGTACTTGAATGTAACTATAGCCTTCTCCTACAATATTCCATGTATTGATTTTGTACTTTGCAAAAATCAGAACAATGCTTTATTGTTCTGACAGAATCCACATTGCTTGATGTTCAGTGTAAAATTTCCACAGTCAGTGATAGCTTGGGGTGCCGTATCATCTGCTGGTGTTAGTCCATTGTGTTTTTTTTAGGTCAGAGGTCAATGTAGCCGTCTACCAAGAAGTTTTAGAGCACTTCATGCTCCCTGCTGCTGACCAACTTTATGGGGATAGAGATTTTATTTTCCAGCAGGACTTGTCACCTGCACACAGTGCCAAAGCTACCAGTACCAGGTTTAAAGACCATGGTACCCCTGTTTTTAATTAGCTGGAAAACTCGCCTGACCTTAATTCCATCGAAAATCTATGGGGTATTGTGAAGAGGAAGATGCGATACGTCAGATCTCACAGTGCAGAAGAGCTGAAGGCCACTGTCAGAGCAACCTGGGCTCTCATAACACCAGAGGAGTGTCACAGACTAATGGACATGTCACGCCGCATTGCTGCAGTAATCCAGGGAAAAAGAGCCCCAACTAAGTATTGAGTGTTGTACATGCTCATACTTTTCATGTTTATAGTTTTCAGTTGGCCAACATTTCTGGAAATCCTTTTTTTTTTTGTATTGGTCTTAAGTAAAGAGATACTGAATTTGGGGGTTTTCATTAGTTGCCAGGTATAATTATCAAAATTAAAAGAAATAAACACTTGAAATATATCTGTCTGTGTGTAATGAATGAATATGATATCCAAATTTCAGTTTTTGAATGGAATTACTGAAAAAAAAAAAAAGACCAGCACTTGTAAATACATAAAACACATTTTATCTTTTGGACACATAATCCAGCCCTTTATAAACAAAGTAATATTTGGGCATCCCCATGCTGTTTATAAATGTTTATTATAGTTTGAATGGATTAAATTTGCACTTAATTGCACCCAGAGATTGGCCACACTTCTCTTCCCAGTACCTTGGTAGATTTCCTTTTATTTTTTTCTCATCATTCCGCACAAGGAAGCAGTGTACTTTAGGTTTTGTATTAAAATACATCCTCATATGCGCCTCTTGTTAAGTCAAATTTGGGGCCATGTTAAAGTGTTTAAAGACATATAGTAATCTTAGCATACATAAGCATCTCGTATTGACAAAAGTAATCGAAACTCAAAATAACTAAGTAATCTGTAATCAGTACGGAGAAATAACTTTGGTAATCTTAGCTGGCCTAAAAGAAGAAAAGTTTATCCTCAGTCAATGTCAAACAATGAGAAAAATGCTGTCTCTGTTTTATGTATAAATGTCTGGTTTCAACTGTATGTCTGAACTACAGCCTAACACCTATCATGTAAAAATTTTTCAAGATGCAGTGTAATGAATAGCGATTAAACTAGCAACTCTTAAGTGTGTTTAGTTGGATAAGAAGTTATCAGTGTTGGAAATACATCATAGGACGTGTCAGTGAACGTCTACATAAAACGATGACACATCAGTTTGAATGTCAAATATACTAAAAGTGAATCAATTACCATTAAAATGGCCGCTGGATTAGAGGGCTGTCATGTTTATTCCCACATATAACAGTAAAGCCACTGGAAGTTTACCAACCAATGACATTTACACAACAGCCCCGCCCTCAGCGGGAGGCCTGACTGCGCATGCTCAGTGTGTGTCCGCCTGTGCTTTCTCCTTCACTCAGGCACACTGAAGAACGCTGCGAAACTCTGCACGCTCCGCTGTAAATTTCAGGTGAGACGCCATTAATTAACTTTACCAAAGCCATAGCTTCGTAAATCTATCGCCATGCCCGTTTCTCCGCATTGTACCGAGTTGTTGTCAAAGGTCGCTTGACTGTGACTGAGAAACGAGTCACACACAGAGAAGGGAGAGGAGGGGGGGACAGGAACACCGCAAACGCTTCGCCTGGGGTTTCTACCAGTTTAGGCCTGGGTTTGTCAGAAACACTTGCAGTAAATTAATTAAAAAAAATCACTGCAAGCTGCAAAATGCTTCAATCCAACTTGACATATATGTTTTCAAGCGCATCTTGTATTAGTTGGATTAATTCTGGTCTGCGCTCCAGAAGAATAGCTGGTTAATAGTTTTTTAGGAAGTGTAGACTATATGTTTGAAAGTATGCATGGCATTTTAAAAGTGCACGTTTCAGTGCAGAGTGCATACAGGGCTGACCAGCAGGACGCATCCGGCGGTAAACGCCTTCTCCTGTGGGTCAAGACGACGCGACGTCATACATTGACATAAATAAATTGAGTCACATGGCGTTTGTTGAAGAATCTCAAATGAGCCCAAGAAGCGACAGAACAAGGACCTCTGTCCGTCTGACATTTTATTAACACCGCGCTGGAGAACGACGGTGAGCCTTTGTCGTGCACGTTGCTCTCAGGAATAATTATAGTTTCAGCTGTTTTATGTAAATTGATGCAATTGGTCTTTTATATGTCGCTATCCAAAGTTCTGAAGTTGTTGCTTCCCCAGACCGTTTCAGATTAAATTCTTTACTATTATTAGAGGTCCAGCCATCAGGCTTCTTCTGCTCAATACCGGTTTTTATTTGTCTGGTTTTCTTTTAGATCTGAACTCCTTATTTCAATTTTGACAGTTTCAGATAATTTTTTTGTTCCAGAAAAACGAGAAAAACAGCTTCTGCAGGTTATTGGAAAGAGCCAGGGGTGCTCCCAGAAGGTTTTTCAGATGGGCGCCACTGACAATCATGAGATGGGACACAAAAATCAGTTTTGAGTTTTGCTAATGTTATTAAATAACAATACAGAGCAGCAGCAGGGAGGCAAATGAGTGATTGAAATCCTATTCAATCCTAAAACCTATTCATTAAACACATGCTACTTTGGTGCAATTACTTTGGGTTTAATAAAAACCTGACAAAGGTTTGAGACATATGTTTTCGATGCCTAGATGGACAACTACTAACTCTCAAAAAACCTGCAGCACATTTATTTTCTCCGTTTGTATGCCAGAGTTCTTAGGAGACATATCTGAATTGGCTCGTTAGGTTTTAAAGAAATCCAGAAAGAGTAACAGCCATAAAAAAACAAACAAACAGTTAATGCGTCTGTCCATATCTGGTCCCTAACTTTTATCAGAGTTTTATTCCGTTAACAAAGTTGTGATTATTTATGGTAGGAATTCATAGTTTTGGTGCATTTTATGATTAGCAAAAGTCCTCGATGATTTTTTTTTTTTTAACATCACCGGTCAGAGCTGATCGAGGCAAAATTGGCTGATTGATTGCCGCCTCTCTAAAATAAAACCAGGTGATGCTATCACCATTATTGGAGCCAAATACCACAGGTAAACACATGCTTACGCACACCAGTAGAATGGTTGTTTTCACTGTACACATAAAAGCAATGGTCAAGCCAAGTTGATTCAAAATGCCATGCAACACAATGTTGTTTTGGTCCAACCTATAAGGCGTTTGAGGTGTAACTTTCCTGGACTTGACCTTGTCTCTCACATACATAAACACATTATTTGCCACAAGCACACACTATCTCGGTTTCATGTTATCTAGAGATTAGGCTGGCGATGAGTAACTTCCTTTTTTACATGTTTTTTTTCCCCCTGTGTCTTTCCCTCAGTGGTAATCTCTTATCAAGGTTTTCATGTTGAATAGCCCACTTATTGCAGTTTTAATCTCCTAATAGGCATAATTGACCCCGGAGCAATTTGAGTCCTAAATTAGTTTTTAGATGCATGGGCTTAGGTTTCTAAGCAATAACTATCAGAATAGATGGACAGCTCTCGACAAATTGATTGTGTTTAATCGTCAACCGCCATCTTGTGTTTGTCTCACCTTCTTACATGTCCTTTTGACCTTTGAGCGCAGTCTGAGCTGTCAGTCTGGTTGCAGCTGAATGAAAACAACACAGTGAGTGACAAGACCGTGATTGCTTGTAACCAAAGACTGGAGGTATAATACAGACAAACACATTTATTTTACAGTTTTTTTATTTTTTTTTTTATTTCAATATGGTGAACTTGGAGGAGGACACATGTTGGCTGCCAGCTCACGTGTTGCAGTGTCATGTTTACCGGAGCTAAACTTAGAGGCCAGACAGAGCAACGAAGGCCGGAGAGGGAAAGGGGTAGAAATGGACTGAGCGAGGGGAGTGAAAAAGCGGCGTCTGTCGGCTGAAATGACAATGACGGGCGAGGAGTTGCATGCTGTCAGCAAATATGCGGGTCAGCTTGTGCATACTGAGGAGGCTGAGGGAAAAATTAGGAGCAACACAGTGGCCACCGAGCATTTTGACACAGACTGAAAGAGAATGTTCTAAAGCTGGGTGACCCTGATGCGCTGAATGATGGGATTGGAGCAAGAACAACACAAAAAGCGTTTTGCATGAGCATGGATTAAGTTATTTAGATAGGCAGGACCTTTATTTTTTTTCATCGGTTTTCTGGGCACATTTATTTATTTTTATTAAATATTGTCAATTACCTAAAAGTGATAAAAATGAAAAAAGAATGTAGGTGGAATAATTGTAAAAATATTACCACGGATTTTTATAGAACCCCATAGGCCATCACATGGATTTCTTATGTTTTCCACCCTCTTTAACTATCCAAGCAATTTTTTGTATCATTCATAAAATAAAAGCATTGTTGCATAAAACGGCCACAAATATGCTTAATTGTGCATTTAGCTTATTATCCCTGATTGGTCATTAGCTGTTCTGAAAATGTTAAAATAATCTTTTTTTTTTTTTTAATCATTTAATGCACCTTACCTAGATGCTAGGTTCCCTTATAACAACAATGGGTGTAGAAGTTTTTACAGAAAGAGGACAGCACATTTATTTTGCGTATTGCAGACATGTTTGAAAAATAGTCAGAGGAACCAAAAAAGAAAACTGTGTTTTCTGTGGCGACATCTTGGCTTTTCATTGAACGTTAAACAAAGAGACGGGTTGCAGATTGGAAGACGTTCAGCTCATTACAGCAACATTTCTCCATTTTATACTTTTGAAGAGTAGAATTTTGGTTTTCATTAAATGTGCTGGATTAGAAAATGTTGACAATCTTTTAGACGTTTCTAGTAAATCTCACCAATAGTTCAGGTGAAGGTCTATTTACTCTACATGAACTACAGTGTCGTTTGAAATTATTAATGTTAATCTTGCTAATTGTGCTAAACAGTTTGAAATGTCAGCTCTTTTAATAATTTTGTCTTTGTTTTGGCATAATTTTGAAATTCTATTTAGCCGCCGAGCTGAGTAACAGTGACTGCTCTCTCACCCATGATCTGAAGTCGTGTGCAACCCCAATCTAAATAGTTGGAAATGAGCAATGATCAAAAGGCGTCTCAAGGCCTGTATGATTTAACAATCTAACACAGAGACCTTTTGTCTCTAATATGAACAGTTACAAATATTGACAAACATTTCACTATTATTACTTAATACACCGCGGCAACATCAGATATGGGTTTAAAAAATACGCCTGTGTGATTGACACACCAGTGGTTTCTGGTCGATTCTTTTGAATTGATTTCTCATGGGATTGACTACTCTGTTGGGAATGCCAACATACTATTTTGAAGCTTAAAAGCTTTCTATAGTAAACATTTTACGGTATAGTAAATTTATTTTGGTGCAGTAAGGAACTATTTTTCGTATGATGCTGCTCCCAGTGTTCGTTCCCCTGAAGAGCTGTATCAGCAGACTTTAAAAGAAAAGCTCTTATTGGTGCACCTCTAACGAAAATGTACTCTACTCCCAAGCTTTGATTCATTATTGATTTTCCCTCTGGGATATTAAATGCTGTATACCGGCGTCCTGTTATCACATTTGAATGTGCAATAAGTATATTTGTAGAGATGCTCTTGCATTTATTTGTTCTTTTGGTGGACATTAAATACAGAATAGGAGAGACTCCTTTGTTGTTGTTTTCTAAAAAGCTGTATGTTGCAGCGCATTTTACCAAATAGTGAATACATTCTGAGCTGGGCTCAAATACAGCTGCATCACGCAGAAAGTCTATATTGCCACTTTGGCCCTACCAGCCATACAGTATGTACTTCCACAGCTATTCATAAACAAGGTGATGTGGTTGTTAGCCAAAACTGTCAGAACGTTGCAGAACTTCTCGCCTTTCTGTCGTTCTTGTTGCCGTTTCCCTCGTCCTGAGGAGACATGGAAGAGAGTGTGGGGATTGTGGTGCAGCAGCAGGAGAAGACAGAAACAGGCATGCAGGCAGGAAACAAAGATGTCTGTGTGACATGTCAGCACCACACCCCCAAGGGTCACGGTGAGTGGTGAGGGGGATGCATGCAGGGGGGGAGAGGAGAATTATCATCAGGGTCCCTGCGTCGCTTTGGGGGGACAGTGCTGACCTCAGCACCACTCCAAAAGATTTTCCAGTTTCAGTGTGTTGGATTCCAGAGCTTTTGATCGGTCTGCACTGGTTCTGTCTGGGATGCAGTACCGGATGGGCAAAGTCCAGCTCCTCTGCAGAAAAGATGTGAGATTTAACGGTCAGGGGGCAAAAAAAAAAAAAAAGACGATCAAGTTAAACATTAATCCAGCTTTGCTGTGAGTGATGGCAGAACTGTGTAAATGCTCCATCCGTCCCCCCGTCAGAAATGTCTTCCTAACTCCTAGAAAGTCATGCATGCATGCATGCTAACCCAGGGGACCCTGATGACTGTGTGGAGGTGCGCAGGACTGTGCAGCACCTTTACAGCTGCTGACTGCAGAATCCAGCGTACTGCTTATGTCAGCTCTTCTGCACGGTCGTACGTCTTTGCACATCATGCGCATAATATCTCCCTGTGCTGCATAATGAAGGCTTTTATTTGACATGCAGTTTAATTGTGAATAATGGTAAGTTGTCTGTCGTTGCAAATGTTCTACATGTCTGGTGAAACTGTTTCATTAGCTTAATAGCTGCAGCTGTATTGTGAATGGATCATTGCCAAAGAATCAATAGGTTTTACATCTTCAGGTTGGAGATATCAGGCACTCTTCTGCTGGCTGATGGCTTGTGGTGAATGTCATGCTCTGCTTTTTGTTTAATACACTACCAGTCAGGTTTGGACTCAACTTTGTCATTCGATGGCTTTTCCTTATTTTCAGGACTTTCTACATTGCAGATACATAGAAAAGACGTCAAAACTATGACTGAAAAGTATATAGAATTATGTGATGAACACAAAATGTTGAAATAAACATTTTGTGTATTTTAGCTATTAGCTATTGTAACCCCCCCCCCCCCTCCCCCCCAGCGGTTTTGATTATTTGCCTTCTTTTGATGAGCTTCATGGGGTAAGTCACCTAAAATGGTTTCGCTAACTCTGGGCAATGGTTCCCAGCAAATAAACAAACTTTTGACTGGTAGTATATATGGATAAAAATGAGATTTCTAGCGTTAAGTGTTCAGCTAAAGAATTTTTAAATAAAAAAAAAAAAGAAATCACAATTTATACAGTAATTTAAGTCTTAGTTCTAATTATGGTAGTCAGAAGTTTAGGTAGTTGCAATTCATATTACATTTTTTTCTGATCTACCGAGTCATTATTTTACATGCAGGCTAAAAAAAATGAACGTAAAATGTCTATCAGGAAGTTGCAGCTTGACCACATGCTTTGTGTAGCAATGAAAAGCGCCCGCTTTTATGATATGTGATTGGTTTCCTGGCATGGACCCAGCTTTTAAGCATGGTGCACAAATGAGGTCAGCCCGTTGCTAGGCGGAGATGCTTGATTTTAGACCATCTGCTCTAAATGTGGTATTGTTCTGTTAAAACATCAGTTTCCAGGGTTAGCTGTGTATTTGAAAGTGATGTTAAAAAAAATTGAGAGGCAGTCCTCTCCCTTCCTTATTCCCGCCACCTTGTGCAATACACCAGTACCACTGGGAGTGGAAACAGTCCCTCAGCCTGGTTCTATTGTTACCATGCCTTACTCTGTACAAAGTTTGAAACACAGAGGTGCTAGCATCTTGCTAAGTGAAACTAGCTTCACAATGCTCCAAACTTGCTACAGTGTTCTTAGGTTTGTAAGCTGAACCTGGACTCCTTCAAACACACCTCTTTTGTCTCATCTGACCTTAAAACGATGCAAAACTCTGTGCTGGTATTGCAGCAGTTTCAAGTTCATGGCTGGCTTAAATATTTTGTGGTTATTGGATTGTTGGATCTAACAGATCTCTTAACCAGTTTTTTATCATCTGAGGATGACAGCTGGGGTCTTCTTTCAGACCTTGGCAGGCAGGTTTACATGTCCAGATAATGAAATGGCTCCAAAGGAATTTTCTATGTTGTGTAAAATCTAGAACTGTCACTCGTAGATCTTCACTTGGTTCGTTGGACTTTGCTAATCTTTCCTGCAAGCTGAATTCCCGCTGTATTTGTGTTCACCAACTCACGAGAATCCATCTTTTCACACCCAGCATGAGTCGGCCAATCACATTGCAGTATTATTGTTTAGGGCGGGACATACGGCTGCGACCAAACAAGAGCGGTCGAGCCCACAGTCGAACCAAGATAAACATGGCAGCGCAGGAGGACGCACGCGTAACTGCTGCTATCACAACTGTTTTGTCAGAATCCATGATTTCCTCTTTGAAAGTAAAACCCGCAAGAAGTGCTTTGACTAGCTAGCCTAACTTGTGGTTTCTCATGGTAGCTGCTGCTTAAATTTTCATTTGATACCGTGATTGGCTGGAACCAACCTCTTGGGTGTTGCTTTGTCCAATCAGCTCAGAAACTTCTGCTGAATGTCCCTGGAGCAGATCAAGATTGATAATGTGTAGAATAGAGAGTGCTACACATCAATCTGGCTTGCCGCTGGTCAATCCACTGAGTGCTGAGAATCCCCCAGTTTTAGTCAGTCATGATCACTAAAAAGATAACTATTGTTATGTGACACAGCACTATGTTGAATAAATATATGTACCTTTAAAATTAGCTTGAAGGAATATATTTATAATTTTTTTTTTTTTTTGTTGTTGGAAATTTCCTTGATGTTCTCTTGGCTAGTTGCTACTTCAGATTGACCTTTTTCCTTGGGCAGTTGCTTCAGAGTATTTTTAAGGAAAAGCTAAAATCAATGTACGGCGCTGCAAAGTTATGTGTTCAAATCTGCAGAAAAAGGAAACATTGTTCAGTAAAAAACTTGAAAAATATTCTTTTTTAGATATTAAAATAAAGTTTGGTCCATCAGAAGAAAACTGTAAAGAGGGAGGGACCAACGTGGCTCTGTTGAAGAATGGTCTGGAGATCCTTCTGGAAAAATTAGTCACCAGCTTTGAAGCTTAATTCCAGATGCAAACTAAAAATATGGACGGTTTAGGTTTGGAAACATTACTAACATTACTGTGCATACTGTTAGTTAGAGCTTAAATGTGGACTGGATGTGTTTCCTCAGGAACAATGGCTGTCCCCCCAGCATTCTCAGACTTGGGAAAATCTGCTAAAGACATCTTCAGCAAAGGCTTTGGTGAGTCATCCCATTCGATTGATCTGGACCTGCTCTGCACTGATGCATGTGTACACACGCAGTCTAATTTTGGCTATTTGGACCAAAGCTGTGTTAATGCAGGACTCATTTTGAGAACAGTTGCTGTATGTTACAAATGTTTATTTATCCTGCACATTTTAAAGCCACGCAGTGCCGCAGCAGGATGTTATCTCTTCAGCTTTTGTAGTTTTTCAATTTCCTGCTTTTCTTTCTCTGCAGGCTATGGAGTTCTGAAACTGGATGTCAAGACCAAGTCTCAGAGTGGTGTTGTAAGTAGTTTCAGCCATAAGGGTTGACTGTGGTGTACACCTCATCTACTTTAAACTTAATATGTAAGATTTTATCCTTACTGCATGTAAAATCACAAAGAAATGTATGGATATGTGTTTTTGTCTTTGCTTTTAAACCTGTTGTCCTTTCAAAACCATACAGTTCCCTGCAGGAGGGTTCATTTTCTCAGATTACATCCACAAACCTGAATGTGCTTTATTGGGATTTTCTGTGACAGTCCAACTCAAAACAGTGCATAATTTCCAAGTGGAAGAAAAATTATACATGGTTTTTAAATTCTTTTACAAATCAAGACCTGAAAAGGTTTGTGCGCATTTATATTCAGCCCACCAGACCAATACTTTGTAGATCTATGTTTTGCTGCAATTACAGCCGCAAGTCTTTTGGGGTATGTAACAAATTTGCACATTTAGAGAATAACATTTTTATGAATTTACCTCTACCCCGGTCTGCAGTCTATTGCAGCCTCTAACAAATTTCCTTCCTGGCCTGTATTTAGCTCCATCCATCTTCCTATCCACTCTTACCAGCTTCCCTCTTCCTAATGAAGAACAGCATTCCCATGTTTCACTGTGGAGGGCGGGTGTCTTCAGGGTAATTGGCAGTGTTAGCTTTTAGCCACATGTTGTTTTTCTGACCTAACCCTGCTAACCTAACCCTAAACTTCTCCACACTTTTATCCCTGCTCCTCCGCTCCCCAGGGGGATCACGTGAAAGAATCTCCCAAATCCACTCTAGTCTTATTTCTTTCTTCTGAGGCCTTCCTCTTCTCCTCATAAACTCGAGAGTTTGTTTCTTGTGACTCTCAGCCATTTTCAAAGTATCCGGTGAGAGCAGCGGAGCTACAATGATCAGCTGAAACCAAAGCTAACGAGAGCAAGAAACAAGCACGCACATTGGTGTTATGTGAGCGTGCCACAATGATTGGCATGTGGGACAACCAATAGATTAAGGTGATCCCCCCCCGGAACTCAAAGCTGAAAGATAATTGTCCACTATACCTTTAAGAGTTATCATTGTAAACGGAACGAATGCATTTAGATTTTTATTTGTATAACAATTATGAGCCACTTACTATTTTCCATTTATTTCCTAAGTTTGTGGTACTTTCTGTTGCTCTATTACATCAAATCCCAATAAAGTACATTTAGGTTTTTGCTTATTAACGGGATAAAATGTAAGAAAAAAAACCCTTTAAAGCTAATGAGTACTTTTACAAGGTAATGTGAATGAGCAAAGCTACAGAATACGGAAGCAGGCTTTATTTGCATTATCCTCAGTATCTGCGGAGCTGCAGTAATATTTCCAGTGAGTGGATAAAGCTCACTTATAAGCTAACGCTCGCCCTAACTTTCCCCATCTCTTCTTTTTTTTCTGCTTCTTCTTTGGACTCTTCTGTTAGATGGTAAGACGGAGAAGGTCTGTGTGTGTGTGTCTCCTTGGATGTGATGATTATTAGCAGGTGTAGTGTAGATTAGCCCAGTAATGTGCACATGCTTTTCTGCCAGCTGTTTTCTTTCCAGCAGTTTCTGGTCTGAGAGACACAACTGCAGCAGTAGCAGGCAGCGCTCATCCTTAAAGCCACTCCGCCAGCCTCTCCCTCACAGTCCCCCACTTCAGTTTTCTCACCCGTGTGATTCTCCAACTTTCAGTTCTCCTTCTACATAATAGGCCACGTACACTTGACAAGGATCGTGTGGCAGTGGTTCCCTCCGCTGCTTCTTTTATCCTTGTTTGCTTCCTCACCGCTCTGTATCAGTCTTCTAATCTGCTTTGTTTTCCTCTCAACTTTATTCCCCCAACATCACTACTTCATCCCTCGTTTTCCCTGCAGGAGTTCGTCACCTCGGGCTCCAGCAACACAGACACAGGGAAGTCAGGAGGCCACCTGGAGACAAAGTACAAACTGAGCGATCTGGGTCTCACTTTTAACCAGAAATGGACCACAGACAACACTCTGACCACGGAAATCACCATGGAGGACCAGGTTGAGCTTAAAGTTTTCTTTATGTGTGGTATTTTACTCAAAAGGTGGAAAAAAATAGCTTATTGGTTGCACTTTTTGTGTCTTTAGTTGGCTAAAGGGCTGAAGCTTGGATTGGACTCCTCGTTTGTGCCTAACACCGGGTAACAAGAATCCTTTTTATGCTAAAAACTACTAAGTCAAATAAAAATGTACACTTAACGTCTGCTGTGTACGGTTCAGCAAGAAGAGTGCCAAACTGAAGACTCGGATACAAGCGGGACTACATGAACCTGGGATGTGACCTGGACTTCGACTTGGGCCGGTCCCACCGTCCACGCGGCCCGCAAGTGCTAGGCTTCGAGGGCTGGCTTGTCGGCTACCAGCTGGGCTTCGACACCGCCAAGTCTAAACTGACGAAAAACAACTTCGCCTTTGGATACAAGGCCGGTGACTTCCAGCTGCACACCCATGTGTGAGTCGTTCGTCTCAGTGAAACAGGAAATGGTGGACATATAAGGCATGTTTTCGATTATGGCAACCTTAACATTTCCTCCTAAAAACCTTCATTCAATCTGGTCGTTTTAATGAGAAAGTTTTCACTGTGGAGTCCAAAACAGGGACGATACTTCAGCAGACGCAGTGCGGTAACTCCTCCCACTGCTGCCGTATCGACCCAGTTGAGAAGTGATCCCATGCTTTCCGGCATTAAAAGGACCACCTGTTATTGATTTGCACAGAAACTTAACTTCTACCCTCTGGCGTTTTAAGTGTAGCGTTAATTTCATCCCCTTTGTGCACATGTGGCATTCAATAACTTAAGTCCATCCTCTTATTTTGGGAGCCAGTAGTTTTGAACAGTTTCCATCTGATGAGTAAGAAGCTCTGTCATCCCTTCCAAGCTGAGTACTGAGTTTCACTTTAAGATTTAGCGATCACCACTACAGTACAAAAGTTTCAAACCAAGACTGAAATACTGATAAGGCAGATTTATGTGTCAGCACATTTCAGTAACAAGACAATTCAAAGTGCTGTACATTCAACAGAAACCTGTTTAAGGTGAAAACAGTGTTTTTTTTTTTTTTTTTTTTACTCAGAAAAAATACATTTTGGTTTAAAACCTTCACACATTACTGATGTAGTCTTTATCTTGCGTTCATAAATAATGTTTTTATTGTGTTGAACCTTAATCAGAGCTGGCCGATAAATCGATTTTTACTCAGAAAAAATACATTTTGGTTTAAAACCTTCACACATTACTGATGTAGTCTTTATCTTGCGTTCATAAATAATGTTTTTATTGTGTTGAACCTTAATCAGAGCTGGCCGATAAATCGATTAATTTGAATTTACAAATTTTTAAGATTAAATAAAAAAAAAAATCTGGATTTTATTTTCCAAATCACTCATTGGGCTTCCATTAAGAGAATAGCATGCAATGCTGAATATATTTTTAAGAAAAAAATAAGAACACTTTTTTTAACTACAATATGAGGCACATTAATTTATGCATTTACTTATTTTTTAATAAGTTAGTTTGAAGTTACACGAGTGAAGTGAAGCCTGTTCTTAGCTCATCATGTAATACAACTTGCAGCAAACATTTAGTTTTATTTATATTGTTTACAACGGCAGGGCCGCCATCTTGTTTTACAAGCATTTTTCACAGTTTGTATTTAGTTGCACTTTGAAGTCCAGTCAACTCCCAGACAAAATGCTTGACATTAAAGCAAGTTTTTAAAATAATTTCTACAATTTTATTTTGAAACAAAAAGGAGGAAAATTAATTGATTAATCGGTTTAGTGTAGTAAAATCAGAGATTTTATTTTTGAGCCAAATCACCTAATCCTAACCTTTATTTAACCAGTTTAAACCCACTTAGACTAAGGTCTCTTTTACAAGGGTGACAAAGCCAAGAGGTCCACAGCTCACACTGCAGAAACACTTAAAATAAAACCGTAATTTACATGTAAAGGGCAATCTGTTATAAACAGTAATTTTAAAAAGCAGTACAGTTTTGGACATTAAAGAAAGATAAAAGTCTAATAACTGTCTAAAATATAAGAAAAATAAAGCTAAAAATTGACTAATTGGTCAACATTTTCACTGTAACATCTTTAAAACACTGGCACTGTTTTGTGAATGCCTTTTGCTTTCTACATAAGAAAGAACTAAAAGTTTTAAATGAGAATTGTTCAGACATTTTCAATTTGGCTTGGAGAGGACTCCAAACAGAAGGAGCAGAATGACTGCTTTCCCAACTATCTACATGTAACCAAATGAAAAATGTCCTGTGACTGCATAAAAAAAGTCCTGCATGCATAATTTGAAAGTCAAGATTAATGGTCAATTTAGAAGGTCTAAAGGTTTCTTCTGTGAGCTACACTTTTTTATTGCCAGGTTTAGTGCCGCTTCTAACTGTTTCCAAGCTTGTGATTAATGACCGAAAGGCCTTTCCATACTGAAGCGACACTAACCACAGCTGCAGCTTCTCCTTTTTAAAAAACCTGGTAAAGATCCACAGGGGTTGTGATTTGTTTCTTTTTATGGTTTAGAAAATAAGTTGTTTAAATTATCTTAAAATATTCATTTTGAATTAAGAATCTGAATCAAAGAATGAACTGATGCTGATGATTTAAAACCGGTTTGATTTGAAGTTAACAGCAAATACGATCTTAAGACCCTTTTACACTTATATTACTGAATTATAATGTAAAAATAAATTAAACCAATCAGAAATCCTTAGAAATCTTTCTCCACAAAACCCGACTCAAAGGTTTCTGGTAAACGGAAGCACCACCTCCCTACCTGTAACCTTTTCATGAGTCAATTTCAAATTTGTCCTGGTAAACACAGCTGCCCCAGAATTGTTCCCTGGTTCTTGAAAACGGATCATGTCATGGGGGGAAAAAACTTTTTTCCTGCGTCACTTCTTACCTTGTATTTGGCTCTTTTTTTCCAGTAATGATAGTACGGAGTTTGGTGGCTCCATCTACCAGAAGGTGAACGGCAACTTGGAGACAGCTGTGAACCTGGCCTGGACATCAGGAAGCAACAACACACGCTTTGGGATTGGAGCCAAATACCAGCTGGATAAGGATTCCTCCGTGTCTGTAAGAAGGAAACGCATACAACACCTTTTTATTTTTTGGAGTTAAAAATCTATCTTAGGATACACATTTAGCAAAATTCTGCTGGACCTAGACTTAGTGGCACCTCTAACATATGCTCTAAGATAAATATAACTGAAGCACGTTTTAGTTTTAACTTTCACTTTTTATATTGTGAGGAACTTTGAATTAGTGATCACTAAGTTCCTGTTTCACTGTGATATCAACAAAGACCCGTTTCTATTAAGCACTATTAAAAAATGGTGGAAAAAAATCTGCTGAGGTTACTGTGCAGAAAATATAGCGACTTCTTCAGTGTGACAATCTGCTGGAAAAAAGCTGAATTTATTTGAATGCTTTTGACAGAGGAGTGAAATAATTATGTTCAATATCATAGCTACTGTATTTGTCTTTCAGTTTTTAGGCACTTGAACTCATGGCCACGTTGAAGAATTAGGACACAGCATTAAATATTCAGTTTGTTCAAAAGAAATGTTAACGTATCAATGTATAGTTTTTGCTTATAGCTCTGTGGAAAAAAAGGAATTGAATCACTGGTAGACATGAAAATGCTTTGTTTTACTTATTAAATAAAATATATGAACAAACTGCTGTCTGCGGAAAAGGTTAGCACACCCTACCAGCTAGTGTTAACCCCTTTGGTTGACAACTTCAGGGAGATGGCCATCTATCAGCCTCCAACATGACTGTTTTTTTTTTCCACTTGTTTTTTGAGTCCCTGTTCCACCTGTTTCAAGTCACCCCACAACTTCTCAATGAGAGAAAGTCTGGGCTTTTACTCGGCTGATTCTAAGCTGGTCCTTTTTGGGTTAATTTTAACATTGTAGGGTCCATTTCTGCTTGAGCTTAAAAGTATTTACGGATGGTGTCATATTTTCCTCGAGCCTCTTCTGATACATGGAGGACTCTGTAATGTCCAGATTCTGCTGCAGCAAACCATCTCCAAACCGTGACACTTACACCTCTGTGCTTCGCAGTTGGCATGAAATCATTTTCTTGAAATGCGTTGTTTGGTTAATAACAACCATGTCCTCTGTTCTGATGCTCAAATAATTCAGTTTTAGACTCATCTCTCCCACGATTGGTTATTCTAGCAGTCCTGGTCTTTTTCTATGTTCTCTTTGGCAATTATTGTCGTAATCTAGCCTCAAAGTTTTTCTTTGAGAGCAAAGCGAAAGTTAAACTTGTGGAGTCACTTTCTGATTGTACAGACAACGGTAGCAAGATGATCCCCGTCATGGCTTTTTTAATATTTATTTTTTGGAGATTTCCATTCGCATCTGTTTTGAGCAGTTGTTTTGATGGTCATCACTTGTATGTATACAATTTATCTCTTTAAATCCCTTTACAGTTTCATAAACTACTGTAGTCCTCCTGAAGGCATCAGACAGCTCTTTATATCTTGCCATGGTGTTCGCTCTAACTTCAGCTGTCAGGAGGACCAAACATGAGGTTAAAACAGGCCAAACGTTCAAAAAGCTGACTAATGATGCTCTAATCATGTGCCTTAGATCTGATATGCCTATGTGCAATTTTAGCCAATAGAGGTAGGAAGAAATAGACATTTTTTGTCATTTAACGACTTCACAATATACATTTGAGTGACTATAATGCATATTTTTTTAAAGGTTTCTAGATTTCTTTCTTTTTTAGCAATTCAAAACATTTTGATCGTATTTATTTATTTTTTGACCAGTTTTGTTCCAAAAGGCAAAAAGACACACGTGCTCTTAGCCTTTTGGGTTACATGTTGCTCTCAGAACATATAATACATCAAATCTTCTTATGTGTGTTCAATAAGAATACTCACAATGTCTTAAATAATGATCATTACTCTCGTGACATTTTATTTTCTCCTCACAGGCGAAGGTCAACAACGCCTGCCTCGTTGGAGTTGGATACACACAGACCCTCAGGCCAGGTTCGCTGTTGCACAGTTTTAAAAACCATTTCCATGCAGCAGGAGGCGCTCTTTACTTAAAGCGCTCTCTGTTGCTCTGTCCCCCCTGCAGGAGTGAAGCTCACCCTCTCTGCGCTGGTCGACGGGAAGAGCGTGAACGGCGGCGGACACAAAGTCGGCATGGGATTCGAGCTGGAGGCGTAAAGATTTACCAGAGAGCGGAGAGGAACGTTGGAAAAAAAAAGAAAGAAAGAAAACCCAGCCCCAAATGTGACGACACTGTAGTGGCCCACTCAGCGACCCGTGAACACATCATCCCTCTGAGTCCAACACACAGACATGCACACGTTCTTTGGCCTTAACCCTGAAACCCCAATACCCTCCAAGACCTACAGTACTGTAACTGTCACCCAGTCATATAACTTTTTACATTTTAAAGTATTTACAACTCTCAACACAAACCGTAGAGCATATTTTACCAGAATACAGCAAAACAATATTAACAGATTAAAGTGCACTTTTTAAGTAGAGCATTAGTGTTTCGGATAAATGTGAGTTTCAGAGGCACGTTTTCATTTTAACTGTCTGGTTGGTTCCGTTTGGTCGTAATAGGATTATTTGCTTGTTTTGGAGTGTTGTGGTTTCGTTGCATGATTTCAAGGCTTTTGAGAAAGTGGTGCAGACAGAAGCAATAAAGACTGGAGAGAGTTTTGTAAAAGGAAGATAAAAACCCATTCTCAGTCTGAGCAAACTGACTTTCATTCTTCCTGTTGACCTCAGTCACAAACTGCAAATCCTCAGTTGCCTGAATTTCTATTTTTCTGGCCTTTGTCACCACATTTCACAACTGTCAACACGTAGGACCTCAAAGTAATTTTATTGAATAAATTAAATAAAGGATATCAAATTCACAATCCTGTTTGTTTGTTTCATTATTAAGCAGATCATAACTCATAAAAGGAAGGAAGGAAAGTGGTTGGCATAAACTGGAATTTAATAATAAAGAATTAATAATAAT